>NC_066878.1:24039856-24258893 GCF_022985175.1 Labeo rohita
TTCTATAGCTTTTGAATTTTCTTGTTTTCGGTTTGCAGCAGTCACACTTCATATTTTAAATCAAAATGCATAAATAATTTTCAATGTAATTAAAAACAAACACAGTACGGTTAGTCCCCGTAACCCACAGCACTGCATGTTTGTCTCTCTTATCTGACACAGTTCAGTTCATGGAGCTCATGATCTGAATCAGGTGTGTTAAATAAGAGAGAGGAAAGCCACTGTGTTAAGAGACCATGATGCATTTTTACACTTTAATCAAATTGCAAGAGTGCTGGTGGAAGATTTTTTCTTTTTTTTCTCAGTCACACAGAATTTATTTTGTTGCCTTAAAGTCATGAATATATGGCCCAGTGTCATGATGCAATTCTTTTTTCTTCAAACATAAATTAAAAGGCACCATTGATTATATTTTTTTCTGCCATTGAAATACTGTGACCTCAGCTACATGTGAATGGCACTTTTTTCCATGACACAAACACGTCGTACACATATATAAAAGTCTTTTCACTACATCACTAAAATAAAAGTTGAAGTTTTTCTTTTTGCAATACTTAATTATAGAAAATAAAGGTTTAGTGGTGATTTTTTTCTTCAATGCATTTTTCACACAGCTATAGGATCTTGGTTGGCCATGACAGCCGTCAGTCTGCTCTGCAGGTCGTGCTGCGGCGAGAGGTGCAGTGCGGGGTTAGTTCTGTTGCCCTCCAGCCCGTCCAGAACAACTGAGCCTGCGGCCACGGCCAGAGGGTTCTGTAAGCCGAGAAACGGCGTGTCCTCTCCCACCCGCTCGTCCTCGGTTTCGCTCTCTGAGCTGCTGCTCTCTGAGTTACTGCCGCTGATCGGCTCCAGTGCCGCTGGGCCCGTCTGACCGCTCGGCTGAGTTCTTGAGCTACGCTGACCGGCGCTGGGGCTGTGTGGGGGGGACGACGGGGCGGGCGCCGCAGCTGTGCTTTGGTACTGCTGTGAACTCTCGTACTCCTCGTGCTCCACAATGTGCAGAGGGCTGGCCAGAGGGCTGGGCAGCTCCAGGCCGTGATTGTAGTGAGCGGAGTTGCGGAGATTATGGCCTGACTTCTGGCCCTGGTTCAAACCGGATTTGTCACGCAGGATCGGCGGTGTCCGGAACAGCAGGGGGCGCTCCTCCTCCCCCGAGGGACTCGTTGCCATGGAAGGAACTGAGGTCGCCAGGCTGGACAGAGGAGCTGACATCTCGGAGGGAGGCGAGGAGGGCGTCACCGGAGAGAGAAGCCCCACGGGGGACAGACGGGTGGGTGTAGTCATGGCCGAAACGTACCTTGTGGAAGAAATACAAACTTACTTTACAGTTGCTATCATGATTGCTACCTCACCATCAACTGATAAGCTGTGTCATCTTTCGAAGGCTGTGCCCAAATTCTGGGTTCAGCCCGATGGGTCATTTTTCAAATCCAAATTCAAATTTATTTGTATAGCGCTTTTCATGATAAATATCATTGCAAAGCAACTTTACACCAAATTAAAGTTTTTACAATATATTTAGTAGTAGCTTACTAGTGGTGACTATGTCAAGTTGATGTACATATGGCAGAAATGTATGGTAAAGATCAATTAATGACGTAATCAAACATTTTATTGAGTTGTTTTTAATATTTTTACCCAGGTGCTGGGTCATTCTTAACGCTGGGTTATTTTTTTCTACCCAACTGCTGAGTTAAGCCTGTCTCTGACGAAACAACCCAGTTGCTGAGTTACAATAAGGGCGGAGGCTGTTTGAGTCAGATCTCAGCACTGCTGATTTAGTGTACTTCTTTAGCGAAATTAGTTTGTATACATTTTATTTAAGTCTTTACTGTGCTGTAAATTGTACTATTTTACGCAACGCAACATAAGGACGAGATGTCAGTCAGCTGTGTCAGTAGCGATCACTTCGCATAATGGAAACGCCTTTTGCCTTGCATAAAATAACTGGATTTTATTCGTTGTACTACTGAGTTTAATTTAATTTAATGTTAAAACATGTTCTCTAATGCCAGTACTGTTTGTTTATGGGCATTTTTTGGAGTCAGTCATGGCATCTTTCAGCTACAAGTGAAATCTGAGGCCACGGTCTGAAGTTCGTACTTCCCCCTGCGAACAGCAGGCCTTCACCGGCTCAGATATCAGCAACACACCGGCATGAGAATTAATGCTACTTCGGTAAAAAGCGATTACAGAGAACATCTGAATACACTAAAATTAAAATGCTACACTTAAATGTTACTTTTATTTATGTCTAAAATGCTTGTTAAACAAGTTTAAATGTATGTAATATTGTAAACTATGCTGTATTAATCCAAATAAATACAATTTGTCCTATTTTTATCCATGGGTGTTCTTGTTCAATAATAAATGTTCATCTTCTGATTATTTTTTAACCAATAGTTGACTTAAATTAAATTACCCAGCATGTTTGGTAAAAATAATAAATCCAACCAGCTGGGACAAAATAACCCAGCATGTGTTCTGTCCAATATTTACCCAATATTTAAATAATGCAGAATTAAAAACAACCCAACTTGTGTAATTTGGCTACCCAGCATTTTTTGGAGTGTATATTTCTTGGTTGCATACATTATCGAACATGTCTTAATTAAAAAAGTGAAATTATAAAATTCTACCTTGTGAGGCATACTCTAATTTCATTCTTACTTTCGAACACTTGCTTTTCTGAAATAAGACATTCCCTGTGGCTACGTTTACATGCAACAAATCATCAGTTAGTAAATGAATTGATGGCTCAATTGGACTAAGGCTGCATTTACACTGGCACAAAAAATACATTTTTTGCTCACATCTGACACAGATCTGAATTTGTTAATCGGAATTAATCAGATACACATCTGATATTTGGAAATCTGACCTACGTGTAGACGCACATATCCAATTCCTATCAGAACTCCCAATATGAGGACGACATGTTTGCCTATAAAGATAGTGTTTTAATGCTGGCATCCTGTATGCATCGCATTTTATTGAGATGTAAACTTTGGTCACACTTTATTTTTAGGTCCAGTTCTTGCTATTAACAAACCATTAACTTTGAGGCTTTTGGCTCAATAAACTCCTAATTTGCTGCTTATTAATAGTTTGTAAGGTAGTTGTTAAGTTCATGTATTGTAGAATATGTAGAATATGGTCATGCAGAAAAGGTGCTTTATAAGTACTAATAAACAGCCAATATGTTAATAATAAGTATAGGCTATAATAATAAGGCTATAATAATAAGTTACTGGTAAGAAATGTTCCCTGTACTAAAGTGTTACCTAAACTTTATATAGGTAAGAAATTGCACATTTGAGAAATTGCTGGTTTTCAACCCCTGCCCCATGAATTTTATAAATTCAACAGCTTCGCTACTAAAAGCTACATTATATTTCTCAACAGTGAGGTGATAACGTATACGTTTTTGTTATCAAACCAACAAGCTTCACCTGTTCGGAAGCTGAAAATTACTGTTATTTTTCTGTCTTTATCTGTTAATTCAGATTTTGTGCCAATCAGCATGAATTACAGTATATAAATAATTTTAATAGCAAGTCCATTTAAAACCCAAGGGTCTACCAAGTGCATAGTAAAGCGATCACTGACTCATTTTGGGTGGGAATTATTGTAAACATAGATATCGGATACCAGTCATGACTGAAGTGAATGTAAACAGGCGGGCCTAAAAAAACGGTCAAAAGTTTGGATCTGTGCATTAAGACATGCCGTGCAAATGTAGCCTAAAAAGCCTTCATGTAAACACATTCATTGATCCGACTGAACTCAATCCAAATGAAATTTCGACTGGACTGGAAGGGGTGGTGTAGACTTTTCTAATCTGTTCGAGAGGATGTGTAAACTCTTTATCAGATTGAAGACTGAAACTGGAAAGTACTATGCATGTGAGACGTACAACTGGCATAATGATGTATGAGGTGTGAAACGAGCTGTCATGTTTTTGTAGAATGAAGTCATGTTTTTTTTTTTAAATTCTCCTTCCACTCATTGTCTATAAAGTGGAGCAGAACAACATCCGATCAGTCCTCACTTTATACTCTTATCCACAGACAGCTTGTTTTGGCCACGGGAATGAGCGATTTTACTGCTTGATAAATAAACGCAACACAACTTCATGTGCTCGTCGGCTCCTAATTGACACCCAAAATACATAAATATTAAGTCTGGTCTTTACAACGAAAAGAAGCAATGGCAGGAGAATAGTATGTGCAAATAGGGGGAAACTCTATATATTTGCACATGTCAAAAGATCAAATCCAATATTGAAACTTGTGACAAACAAATGTGCACATCAATCTGATTGCTTTATTTAGCATTCATGTAAACACTATGTTCTGATTCATTATGAATCTCATTCCTACTGAAACAAAAAGTGTTCATGTTAACATAGCCATTGACATACTGTATGTGGCTGACAAATACAACCTCTTGAGGGACATGAACATCAAAATCAGACAGCAATAGCGCTGGAGAAGCTGCTATGAATCTGCACCAAGCCACTAGTATAGTACTACAATAAGAGCTGCTCTTCCTTGTTTTCTGTGTCCAGCTCTGTTTTGTGCACAGTTGAGCACTGCACATTAAACACACCTAATTCAACTCATCACATTGTTAGTAGAGACTGAAATGGAAACAGGTGTGTCAGATAAAAGATGTGCTGTTGTCTACACAAGTGAGAGAGAAAAATCAGGCTATGAGCAAATAATGTGTTCTTGGACATCACTGGACACATGTGTGTCACATGCACTGTCTGCGAGACGGAGCAGAACGTGACGAGTCCAGTTTATTTTGGGCTTGAGTAGCTAAGTACACTAAAACTGCTTTTTTGAATGAGCGAATTATGGATTTAATCGAGGGGGCCAACTTTAAAAGATTTTTCTTTTTTTAAATCTATTAGCTTACGTGAATCATATGAATGAGCTGTTTCACTAGAGTGATTCAGACTTACCAATGAAACGTGAGGGAGAAAACATTTTAGCAGAATTTGGTAACAACCTCAGTTCACATGGCAGTAAAGCTGAACGCACAATATAATGTGAAAGAGTCACACTACAGCACCAACTATTTTCAACATGCAAAAATGTTAAATTAGGTGCTTCTTTTTCTTAGTTACTCACTAACACTGACAGACAGACAGAATATTTATTTATTTATTATATTATTTGTTATCAATGAAGACAGATGGGATCATGCAGTAAACGGTACCTCTCGCTGTAAGGCGAATCTCTGCAAGAGCCCTGTGTTTCTCTGGAGCTCTTCAGGTAATCGTTGAGCTGATGAACACCTCCTGTAGCGTTTAGACGCCCCCTGTGACCAGGTGTACCATGACGGCAGTTCTCCGCCGATGACTGCATCAGGACTGCATGACTGTCTGAAACCACACTCTCTGCTTTTCCATTACTCCAGCTGTGAGAAGCCAAAGGCAAAGCCACTCATCAAACATGTCATCTAGTCATGTGTTGTTCATTCACAATGATTCTTCATCTTTAAACAGTGACTACCATTGCCTACAAACACATTTTAATGGTTCCATGGATACAAAGACTCACTTTTTAAAAAAAAAATGCATACTGATTTCTGGTTTCTACAGAACAATATGTCAAAAATCTCAGGAGCTAATCTTTAAAAAAAATTCTAAAAGAATAGGACTTTTTATGTCAGAAATATGTTGCAGAAAAAAACTTTAAAGACATTACATTATATTTAGACTTTCAGTATAAATATAATGTTACATTATAACTTCCTGTAAACTTCGCTTTGCAAGAATGTAGGATTGTACTGTACCACTGGCTGGAGGAGTGAGTCATGGCAGTGGACGGATGTGTTGATGATGTGAACCCGTTTGTAGAAAGAGATGTTTCCATTTCTTTGTCCGTCACATGCACATGAGAAGAGCCAGCATTTTTTGGCATGTAATGCTGAAATCAGACATAAGTTGATTGTTGTATGACTGTTTTTCTTACAGGATACTATACGCTTGTTTAACATCATAACAACTATTTTTACATTATTTAATATTTGTTTTTAGTGGACTGATACAATACTTGGTGACCACTAATCGTAATTTTGATTGCATTAAAGGAGAAGTCCACTTCCAGAAGAAAAATTTACAGGTAATGTACTCACCCCCTTGTCATCCAAGATGTTTATATCCTTCTTTCTTCAGTCGATAAGAAATTATGTTTACTGAAAAAAAAACATTCCCAGATTTTTCTCCATATAATGGACTTCAATGGTGCGCCCAAGTTTGAACTTCCAAAATGTAGTTTTGCAGCTTCAAATGGCTCTAAACGATCCCAGCCAAGGAAGAAGAGTCTTATCTAGCGAAACGATCGGTCTTTTTTGAAGCAAACTGACAATTTATTTACTTTTTTACCTCAAAAGCCTCATCTTCTCTCATCTCTGCGATGTGCATGCATAGTCTGTGTAATACAGTTAGGGTATGTCGAAAAACTCCCGTCTCGTTTTCTTCTTCTTCTTCTTTTTCTTCTGCGCAATCATCCAACATATTTTAAAAGAAAGCTGCCGCCACGGTCCTTACCGTCTTTACTGGGTGTTTTGAGTGAATATTTGAATTTATTCACATACAATTGATTGTTTTAAAAATGACCATTCGTTTTCCTAGATAAGACTCTTCTTCCTCGGCTGGGATCATTAAGAGCTATCTGAAGCTGCATTTAAACTACATTTTGGAAGTTCAAACTTGGGGGCGACACTGAACTCCACTACATGGAGAAAAATTCCCAAATGTTTTTCTCAAGAAACATAATTTCATATCAACTGAAGAAAGAAAGACATGAACATCTTGGATGACAAGGGGGTGAGTACATTATCTGTAAATTGTTGTTCTAGAAGTGGACTTCTCCTTTAACATAAATAGCATAATTTTTTGAGAATGACTTATCTCAAATCCCAAATAGAGGACTATAACTGCAGTGCACAGGATTAAAAATATTTCTCTCCGACATCATTACCGCATGGTTTTATTATATCAGCATGATGTTGTAGATGCTTAGGGTCTGTGCAGTGTCGATACTCACATTGACCAGCTGCAGGTTTTCGGGTGGAGGGTGGGGGTGCTGAGGGCCTTTGGCCGCAGCGTTTCGCTCTCGTAAACTCTGCCGCAAACGATCATGCAGCTTTTTCCTCTGTTTCCTACATGTGCCAAAACACAAACAGTTCTTAGACTGCAGGAGATCGCATTCAACCACTATCAATAATTTATATGGCTCATTTTAGTTTTTGAGTAAAACATTAGTACAAACTAAGACATTTCAAAAAGTGAATTACTTTGTTTTGCAGTAAGCCACCACACACATGATGCCAACAACTAGAAGAGCGATGCAGATGCCTGTTATAGTCAAAACGCGTTTCTGATAGAGCTCCTCAGCTTCTGGAAGAGAGGACAGACTGCTTTTGAAGCTTCCAGGTGAAACACACACACATCACACACATCTCAGTCACATTCTTACTTGGAATAGTTTTTATAATAATAACTATGTCAACAGATTTCCAAGTAAGAACAGAAGCTCGCACACATGTATGTTTCCAGTGACTCTGGAGCGTTTAATTAGACTGCTGCTAGGACACACAGATGCTTATTGATCTCAGGATGTAGTTTTGCTGAGAGGGGAGGGGAGGAGACAACGGGACGTGTTAATTCAAGGTCAGTTCAGAATCATCATGTCATCACAATTACATGAAATGCAAACTCTGCAGGGCCTGAGGCCTCTGGGATGTCTTCAATGCTCAGTCATGCATTTCACTCATTTCATTATGAGGTTTAATCACAACATTGACAGACTGAATTTATCGAAGCCTTCAGCAAGTTGTGTTCTTTTTCCACATTGTTCGTTGTTAGTCTGTTTTGATTATATTTTTGTGAGCAGTCCATAGATCGCTAAAGGCTTTAATAAAAAGTCATGAACTGGTAGTGGTGCAATCTCACAGACTGAACTGAATGACTGAAAATGTGTCTTTTTTCATGCCAAAGACCCCATGAAATAGTTTGACAAGCCTATTTTTGTTTCCTGTGTTGATGTGTCACATGGGTCACAGCTAATTTACTATAAATGGCATTTAGTTTACATGACCATGAATTGCTGCTTGCAATAGTGCTAGTCGGATTAGGACGGGGTGTGCAATCTTGCTTGTGGACGGCCCGTTTGCTGCAGAATTTAACTCCAACCCTAATTGAACACATCTAATCAAGGTCTTCAGTTGGAGTGTGTTGGAGTTAAACTCTGCAAGAACAGGTTTAAAATGACAAAATTAGTGGGAGGGGCATTATCATTCTACAGAGCATATGATTGGACAAATATCTGTATATGCCCCTGGGTGCAATATGGTGTCATCAATATTTTTGGGCCATTGCCTCTGCAAAAAAAAGATGATTTTAATCATTTTTGACTTCACTGGGTCTTTAAGGCACAGAATACTGTATGTTTCTGACAAGATAAGACTGTGAGCAAACACTACCACCCATTTGATTTAGGTCTTAAATCTTTAAGTATAGCATATTCTTGATGCACACAACACAATGGCAATCACTACAAAGAGACATTGATAAAACACTGAGGAGAAATAGAAAAATGGGAGAAAACAAGGAAGAAAGTGAGGAATGCAATGTCATGCTGAAGATAATAGGGATGCATGAATGGAGGGCAAAGCAAAGCTGAAGGGATCTAAACACAGCATAACTACTGCAGTACGGCTTCTCTTCTGCACAGCTGAACTGTGTGTGAATTTTAGCTGCCTCTGTGTGTGTATGTGTGGGTGTTTGTCTGTGTGAGAGAGAGCTTTACGTATCTGCCTTGAATGGAAGATATCAGAGGTCTTCATGAATAATTAACAACATCCTTCCTACCATGCAGGCTAATGCCCCCCTGCACATCACTTGCTTTGGAGCGGCTATCCACTTTCTTGCCTAAAACCCTAGAAACCTGCAGAGTGGCTCTGAACAGCCATCTGAAGTCCGGTGCATTAATATAATAAAGAGTAATAGTGATGTCAATCTCCAATCATCTTGTTATGGCTGTTTGATCCCTTCATGAGCAAAAGGAAACCAGCTGAAATTGAAGGAAACAGGCTCAAGCTTCTAGACCTACGAATCTGCAAACTAGGAGGAAAGGACGATTCATACCCATAAATTCAATCCCAAGATGTTCTGCCAAGGCAGACAAGGTGATGAAAAGAAAGCAAAACACAAACAAACAAAAAACAGTTGAGCGGTGATGTCAACTCTGACTGACTGCACACAAACACCACCTCAAACCACCTCCAAAAACACCTGAAATCATCTCGGCATGTACAGTACAGCATGGCAGATCACACAGACACACAAGACATTTGAAAAGAAATCATTCAAGCCTATTCTGTTTGACTTTAAACCCACCATGACAATGCATCATTTAATGCTTTTAGAAATTCATTAAGAGATATATGGATGGTTTGTCACACGTATATAGCGACGTACATCTCTATATACAGACACTTATGGTTGGTTGTCGTTATGACACAAGGACATGCACATGCAGATGTCACTGCGCTCACATCGTTATATAGAGACCAACCCTCCACATTTCACTACGGACAAAGTCAGACTCAGTTATTCATGTCATTACACCAGCACATGTTTTAGATAAACATGCTGTTAAACACATGCATATCTTGGTCACCTAAACTATCTGTAACGCCAAAAAAACCTGCTGTTGCTTGTTGGTCGGATACCTGAGCCTGTCAAAGTTGAAGGCAAATTGAATGACATTGAATGTCATTCTTGGCCATAAATACAGAATGCATAAAATTACACTCCAGTCATAAACTCTCATTACAATCACAAAAATGTAAAATTACTGTACCAATTAGAATAATTCAAAACGATCACCCTTGCTTATCGGTTGTTTGACTGGAATGCCGACGTAATAATGAAGTGTTGTTAGAGGGCCAATGATTTACCCCTTAACTGATAGCTCTGATCTTTCCTGCGTGTCATTTATCAGCGATAAAACCTCTTTGGACACTGAGCCAGAGCATCTCTACTGATGGAGGTCATACTATGAAGGACACATTAGCAAACCCTATTAATAGCTGAGAATAGATTGTCTGTGCAGATCTCCAGTAAATTTCGCTATTTTTTAGCACTTTAGATAAATCAATGGAGATTTTCTGTCTGCTCCATAATACCTCCCTCAATGTCCTATTTGATTTATCCTCTTGTGAGCAAGGTTCACAGTGTTCATGGTGTCCTGATGGGTTTCAACAGGGTTGCACGGTCAAATCTACTTCAGAGACTCTTAAGTGTGCTTTAAGGTTTAAGTCATGGTTATTACTGTGGTCGTTACCTTAAATGGTGCAGAGTCATTCTCAGGAAAAGGTGCAATTTGTGCGCAGGACACTAAACTTTTTGATAGATTTGATAAGTTGATTTTTTTTTCTCAAATATGCAATACCATTACAAATATAAATGTGTTTTGAAAAAGAAATGTCATACTGGATTATTATGACAGACTATTCTTATCATTGTTATCATTATATTATCAATTATGAATTTTAAAAGGGAATCCTAAGCCATTGTTCTTTTAGTATTATTCATATACTATAATGGTATTTAATTACATTTAAAAAAAAATATATTTTTATATTTTCATTTTTAATTGTATAAGTTCGTTATGTGCATTTGTTATTTTTAAGTATTAAAATATTTCTGTATTTTTATTTCAGATTTAGTTTTATTATAACTTCTAATTATACTTCAGCTAGTTCTGATTTTCTTCTAATTTTCTAGTTTATTTAGGTTTACAATTTTCATCTAATATTGCTACTTCATTTTATTTCAGCTTTACAAATTAAAATAGCTTTTTACATTTTAGTTTAACAATAACAACACTTCTAATCTAAACATTTTCAAAATTTCAGCAAAATTTTCAGTGTTTTAAAAAGAAATAAGAAAACTGTCAAGCACAAATATTCACCATTTTCTGACAATGACCCTTATGTTAACAAGACGTAATTACCCATGATGACTAGCTCACAAAACATGTGGATGAGCTGAGATTAAAGTCATAGTTCATAACAGTCGGTGTGATTTTCTCCACAGAGCTTGATAAATTTGTTCCTGTCTAAATCTAAGATGATGTGAAGCAGAGAAACCCGGTATCCCCTAATAAGTAACATGTACAGACTGATGAATGTCATCCCTGTCTAACCATTGTCAGCTAACTAGCATCCAACAGAACAAAACTAGATTAATAAACGCTAAACATGCAAAGAGAAGTAATGGAAAACAAAATATAACTGGATCACTGTCTGATCTGACTACCGTCCATCAAGAACACAAAAACAAAGCAACAGGAGGTAGCGCTGACTAAGCATGCTCCAAACCAAGCACAGACAGGAAGAGGAAATAGACGTACTGTAGAAGCTGGCCATTACGTAGTTTTGGCAGCGATCACCAGTAAACTCATTGGGGCACCTGAGAGGGAAAGACAGAAGTCACAGAGAGAAAAGAGAGGAAGACAGGAAGTGAGTTTGACACCCAAAAGTCCCCCGCACACACGCGTGTCTCCGGTGTTGCCCGCTGAATGTCTCGCAAACGTCCACCTCATCTCTCTCCGCTTCGAAAAGCCAATTAACAGTTCAAACGTGGCTCGTCTCTGAACACTAGTATCTCTAGTGTAAATGTTGGCAGAGATAACAGTAGCCCATGGTGCACCCGTCCACATCTAACGGCGGGACAGATGGACGGCCTGTCAAACTCTGACAGAGAGGATGTTTTGTACGTGGCGGAGGTGGCGAGGCAGCGCAGAAACAGCGTCGATGGCGTGTGTGTTTGGGGGTGAAGGGGATGTTCACTGACTGCACATACGTTTGGGGTCTACGACTCTCACAGGGTCTGTGGTTTGACAGCGGTTCCCTGTGTATCCTGGAAGGCACCTGGGTTAGAAAGAGGATGAACACAGCACAACACATCACAACACAACATTACACAACAACACCATACAAACACACTCACAGGTCGACGGTCACTTAAAGCGGCTTTTTACTTGCGCTGATACATTAACACATGACCGTTTCACTTCTTTTCTGGTTAGTTAGTATTCATCTATTTATTTTTACTCTATAAAGGTCCAGAACCAAGATTGTTCCAGTTTTGGTCATTCAGCTGAACGCCTGATGACACAGCGCTCAAAACCCTCCACTTCACACGTAGCCTTGGGGCTTCATCCTCTTCGATGTGGAAATCTCCTCTGGATCTCATTGCCATCATTTTTGTTTGTTGTTTATTTTGTTTTTAAGAGGAAAGCGTGCACCACATATTTACTAGGGGTGTAACAGTAAATTTTAGTTATTGGTCTTCCAGTTCAGTATCATTTTATCTGGAAATTCAAACAATAAATGCCGTTGTGATGATCTTTGATGTGGCATTTCAGAAAAAGTTCACAGTCCAAGGCAGCAACTGCCTTATGTGCAATTTACTTGCGTGCATATAACATTTCCAGTGTTTTTTAGTGAAAAGTTTGGGTTAATTATAAACTTCAATATTACAGTAATGTACAATTAATAGGACTGCCTATGTAGTTTACATCATTAACTGAGAGATTTTTTATTTTTTATAAAAAAAAAAAATACATATACATATATATTTTATGACAATTAAAATAAATATCCTTAAGGAAAATATTAAATTATAATTACAAATAATCACATTTATTTAAAGACAGAGACACAGCAGTTTCAGAAAAAAACAATATTTACTAAAAAAAAAATAAAAAAAAATGCAATTTTATGTTTAGTTTTTTTTTCACCCTGCTTTACTGAAAACGTACCGAAGCGTCATTTTTGTGTACTGTTACACCACTAATATTTACATACTCATCTTAAGTCAAGTCCCACGCACACATGTGTCTCCGGTGTTGCAAACCGAAAACAATTTTATGTTTCGTTTTTTCAACCCTTCTTTACCGAAAATGTACTGAAGCGTCATTTTTGTGTACTGTTACACCACTAATATTTACATATTCATCTTGAGGCAACTCCCAGCCTTGTGGGTGGTGTCAGGATGATCTTTTTACCCCAAATGATGAAAAACGATAAACGAAGAACGAAAAAGACTTGATATCTTTACACAATATAAAGACAATGAGAAGAAACATTAACAACAGCAACTAGATTTTGGACATGCTGTCCCACATGTTGTGATCTTCAGGTCTCTAGATTTGGCTTAAATTCCTCCTTCAATGTGCATCTGTGCTCAGACAGGAAGAGGACTTCTTGTAGGATACTTTTTCCTCTTTTATCATCCAGTATGTAGTGTTGATGATCACTTAGTAAAGTATCAGAACACCTCTCCACAAGACAAATCATTCATGTCCATGTTGTACGCACTGAACATAAATAATTTCTTTTTACTTCAGTCTGATCAAATCACTACTAGTGATACTTGACTTAGCACTAATTCCATGTGTTTGTTAAGGGTCACGTGGCCACTGATGGATGGCTGAAATAGAAAGGTCAGAGATCTACAGTCCCTGAGGAGTGCTGCCGTCTCTCTGCTGCCGCATTTACAGTAAAGAGAGAGACAGAGAGAAGCTCCTCTTGACTGCAGTACTTACTGATGAGAACAGAATCCTGACTTCAGCACCAGGGTTTGTGCTTATTCACCGAATTGGACAGTAAGAGCACTAATACCCCAGAGTGTGCTGTCAGTGTCATGCACGCCCAAAACCGTCGCTAGCAGTATGGTGCTCAGAAATGAGGAGGCAAAGCCCTAACTGTACCAGGTTAAATAAATATACATTGCCGACACTTAACAGCCAATACAATTTAAACTTGTATTTTATATTTTAAATGTAACAAATATTTTTTTACTAAGAGTACATCTCATTAAGTTCTTAAGCATTTTATTCCAAACTATAAGAATACATAACAAATGTCATATTTCATGTCTATTTTATGTTTGAATTGATATTTAGCTGTTATTTTTAATAGTCAGCTTATTTTCGGATCATCAGTCATCAAAGCTTGGTAAACAAGGCAGGTGTCATGATGGTCACAGAAAGAGATGTACCTTAAATTTCACCATCATTGCTAGTTTTATTTTACGGTGATAAAGCGGTGATATTTAAGTTATTTACTTACTTTGTAATTAGTATTCTTCCCATTAACAATATCATATTTACTCATTCAGAACAATTCATTCTAAGGTGGGATTTATTGCATGTAAAAGGCCAATCATAGCTCTATGCATAACACTCACCCGACTTTTCCCCATTTGTTCTCAGTTACTATCCACCAAACCTTTTACGCAAGCATTCAGGGGATCTGCTAAAACCCCGTGGGCACAAAGGAGACAAGAGAGACACTGCCTCCCACTTCAAAAGCTGATATCGCTTTTGCACAGTGTCTACTTTTTCAAGTGATTTATACACTTTTTAATGTCATAATTTGTAATATTGGCATTGTTTTATTTCGCACTGTGGATATTTTCTCATTTAATTATTTGCGAGGCATTACCTCCCTTGTGTCCCCTGAAGAAATCAAACCTTAACTAAAATGACTTCAAAAAACACATTCACTGTACAATGACTCTGCGAATGACAGACCAAATCTCTCTGTGTAACACACGTGCGGAGGCGCAGCTGTACCTGCAGAGGCGTCTGATGTTCCCGGGCGTGACCTCCAGCGTGAAGCATTCCCCGCCGTTCACGCAGTAGTTCCTCTCGCTCTCGCTGCAGCGCGTCACATGACTGGAGGTCTTGGCTGAGGGAGTGGTGCTGGTGGCCGCTGCACAGATCAACACAACACATAAGTGCACTGAGCAAGGAACAGTTTTACTATAGAAAAATCAACAATAAGGTACAAAAAGGGTCTGAACTGCACATCATGATTTGGGTGTCTGATTCAAATGACCTTCACAAAATATCTGCGAAATGTAAGTAGAGTAAAAGAAGGCCAGCACTGAACAGGCAGGCTATTGAGACCGAAATAAATGCAGACTCATCGCATTTCACTAAAAAAATAATGTGAGTGCACAGATATAATATTACTCAACCAAACAGCTAATTCAATACAGTGTAGCAGATGAGCATCATTCAAATAATTATGTTTCTGTTCAAATATAGCAACTTACAAAGCAGCACTATAATGCAAGCAATAATTTTTTAAACCAGTTCAAAAACTCTTAACAGCATCAAATAATATCACTCCCTACCTGTAACATTTCGATAACGTCTGGATATATGAAAGCGCATCACTCCTGTGTGCCGACAACCACTGGGATGACAAAGTGTTTCCCTGAGCACTTTGGATCTATTGCCTTCCTCCGCACTTCCTCTAGCCACACCGGTCTGCAAAATCCCTGCTCATCAACATTTTTAAATGAGCACCTCTACACCAGCTCACGACCTCAGCGCACACGTCACATCTGGCATTGCGTATCTAATGCGTCATCAATGCAGCATTGAATAATCAAGTCGTCACAACCTGGCCGACCATCTTAAATGTGCACTTGTAGCCCACTTCAATACTGTACTTTTAGATAAATTAAGGTTGCTTCATTATACAAAGTACACTAAACACACTTTTCTTAAGGATACATTTTAAAGTCAACATAAAATCAAAATGGACAATTCTTACTTTTTGCTGTTTTTATTATATATGATTTATCGTATCTTTTTCTAATAAATGTATATTTCCTTGTAATCGTTATTACTTATTTACAACTTTCCCTCCTTCGTGCAACAAATGGCACCAGTGTAGGGGCGGAGCAATAACCTCCAGCAACCTGTCACTCACGTGATATTGCAACAATAGCGAACAGTAACGATTAAACATTCCAATCAATTCCTGACAGATAAAATCAAGTCCCGCCCCACATTGTTTTCCTATGTGAGAAGCAGATTTGGATATATGTCACAATAGGAAGGAATTTGGCTGTATACTTTACCTATATTTCAAACAGAACACATGTAATTAGGGAATTACATATGAACGTACTTAAGTGGGTCAAAAAGAACTCTAGAGTTCAGCTAACTGCATTTAATACAAATTTTAAACTATAATACATTTATTTTAATTGTAAATTACGAAAATTACATTCAGTTCAGAAAATTAGTACTTTAACAATATGCTAAATTGTACTTTTTCACAAGAGGAAAAAAAAGAGCACACATGTTCTGGACATCAGGCCTTCTGTGACACACGTGCACATGCACACGCACACATCCGCAATCTTTTTGGATCTGTCACCATTACCAGGAAGGCACTGTTGACAACCCAACCGTGAATTCCAACGATTTCCTGCGTGACTGACGAGAACCTCCTGAAGTTACTTCATGACTTCACATACTAATGGCTCTAGTTTCTGCTTTTAGGACCAAACCGATTCCACCAGGAAATATCGACAGCTATCGCTAACCACCTCTGACATCAAGTTACTCTCATTTATGGGCCGGAACGTGTGGCCACATCCGGCCGTCCTGACTTCCCCTCTACACTGTCGATACAGGACATGAGCCACTGAAGGTTGGGGATATTTCGAGGCTGGTGGTATGAAGATGAGCAGATTAGAACAAAAGTCAGCCTTCATCCTGACAGATAATCGAGTTAGTTTCGTAGGTCACAGACCCCATCAGGTGACCACTGAAGCAGGAGACATTCTGCCTTTGAGCTCAATGTAATTCAATCTTTACCATCCAAACTGCTGATGTTTGAGACAACCAGCACTGCATGAATAATTGACAGTGTAACAGATTGCTTTTGTCCCGTTAATCTAATTGCCGTTTTTCGCTCCCATTAAACCTGCAGCATTAGTGATCAGGCACATTTTATCATCCGTCACATCGCAACAACGTTCAGTGTTTTCTGAGGACGGGAAAGCGGCGTGCATTTGCATACGACTGACCATCAGCGCCTGAAAGAAAACGCCAAATGAAAAGACTGTAAGCAGAATGACAAGATTTTAAATAGACACTATTCATATGATGTTGGCATTTTGGCATCCTGCGCTCACATTGACGGGCACCTCGGTAAAGTGGAATTGTCAGCAAAACAGCAGGAGCCTTTTCAAGGTGAGAGACATGAGCCTGTTCATTCAACTCACGTATGAGCACATCTCAATGCAGCCAAAGTCTGGCGGCAAACAGCAAAGACGCCACAAATAAACATGAGTGATGAGCAAAGAAGAGGAGGGAAAATTGGATTGCTGTGTAACCTTCATGCTTGTACTTAGGTCTTTTTACATGTTAATGAACACTGATATGGTCATAAAGAAGGAAATTACCAGGAAAATTCCTAAGGTTTAGTTAAGTGGTGACTGTAGGAGTGGTGGTGGTTAAGGATTCAGCTGATAACGGGGGAGTTGACACATAACACATACTTTCCATGGGCAACATCAAGATATTAGTTTAAAACTACCTAAGTTCGCCACTGTTTTGAACACCTTTTCACTTCCACTAGCTCATTATAAAATATCCTGCAGTGTCACTGATATTTGTATTTTAAATGAGCATTTTTATCAGGTTGTAAGTCAGTTTTTGAAATTGGAACCCTGATAAAAATGCTCATTTAAAAAAAAAATGCCAGAATTTTTCTTCATGTGCCTCTTAATTATTATGTGCTCATAAAAGCGGCATGTATGACATGCAGGACATCACAGGCTGGAAATAGGATTTCATGTCAACTACCCAATGCAAAGTTTGCAGGCTTAGTCCCACGAAGTGGAGTTACTATCTGTGAGAATACCTGCAAGACGCAGTGAGTCTTAAAATAAATTCTCCCTAAAAATAGCTGTGCGGTGCCACTGCAGCGCATCCACTGCAATGCAGCAGCGCTCAGGGTCTCTTTCTCTGCGTGAGCACTTTGAGGGGCATTGCTGGATCGATTTGGTTCCGTTTCATTTTTTTTGCTGGTGGGAAGAAACCAAAGACGCCGGTTATGCACAGACACTGCATCATGCTGCAGTGCAAATGTGCCACCTCTCCTAATGCAACTGCTGCACCAGCATTTTCCTGTGCTGCATATGAGGGCGGTCCAGCAGTGTCCTTTACTCAAATACACAGGGAGAAAAATCCATCTGAGTAGGTTGATATATTGAAGTATACTGAAGTATACTTTGTTCTTTCAGGTGGGATTTAATCGGAGATGTAAAAACGCAGTGTTCCGGATGTTCTGAGAAGCAGACTGCTGAATCATACTGCAGGTTTATCAGTGACTCAGTGAGTGCTGTGTGTTCAAGGCACGGGCTGTCTGACATCTTTAAGCACTCATCTTTCAAACAATGCTTTAAAGGTTATGTGATACAACATCTGGAATGTACAATACTGCTGTTTGCCTAAAGTCCTAGAATCAGGTCAGAGGAAGCTGTACACTAGATCACGTGTTATGCAGCATGTTAGCAGAGGACATAAACTCAATATTTAAACATACACGAAACACAGATACCGGGTAACATAGCCAAGGGCGCCTGCAGGATTTCTTCCGAGGGTATGCACAGAGTTTTTTTTTTTTTTTGGAGGACCAAAAGATCAGTGAGAGCAATGCTGAGCAGAACAAATGTGTCACATTATAAACTCAACAAAATGGTAAAATACATCTATCAGGAGCACGCTCACAGAGGAAAACAACCACAAGAGAACAAAACAGCACTGGATGAAGTGGATATTCACGATTGAAAAAAAAAAAACAAAACATAAAACACATAAAATCTGCCAGACCAAATGGCCGTATTAAAGACAAATCTCAATTTTCTCAAAGTTACCTCTTCATCAGTGGTGTTAGGGTTAAATCTCCTGACTGACAACCAACGCTCGTTGACCGATCAGTAGAACAGTTAACCGACAAAACTAGAATGTTAAATTAGATTTGCATCAATTAGAACTTAGTGCATGCACAAACAACAGAATTATAAGGATTCACACATCGTCACATTACGCACTTGCAGCGCTTCTATGTAGGGAGAAAAACAGAATAAAACAACATAAAAGTAAACTCTCTATAGTTCAAAATAATGTCTTATTCTTATCTGTAGCCTATGTCCAAGTCATTTCTGCTGCTATAAGGAAAAAAATCCAAGTGACCGCACCAGAGCCTCTCGTGGGAAACATTTGTATTCGTGCCGAATGAGAGATGTGCGATTCAGTTTCTTCATTTTTTTTTTGGCTAGACTTTTACATGTTGTTTATAATGAATATCATTATAATCTGTATACAATAATAAATTAAAACACTAATTATAATAGCATATGTATAGCATTGTCCTATAATTGTATAGCTGTTTAGATTTTCTGGTTTTTATGTTGCTCTGTTCTGAATAACCTACCGTAAAGGATTGGTTGCAATGCAGTTTTATCTGAAGTGTGTAGCAGAATTATTTATTTTTTTGAATCCATGCAGCAAAACAGTGTATTTGGGAAAACAAACTTTAATATTTTAGTTATTAAAATGTACTGCATTTAATTTATTGTATTCCAGATGCTTTTTAAGAACTTTTCACTTTTATGGGTAGTTTGAATGTAAAATACTGTCATGAATTCATTGTGTTCCCATTTTTAAAATGCAAATTAATTGTTATAGGTTAACGCAACCTCATGAAAGTGCTTATAGCACGATTTTCTGTTTATTTGCCGTAACAGGCCATTTACACACAGAAATTGACCTTGGCGTGCATATGAAACGCAGTAGGATTAGGCCATATTATAAGTAGCCTACGCCAAAACTGTGTGTCGTAATATGTACGCCAAAGTCAATTTCTGCGTATAAATAGTACGGCAAATAGAAACAGCAAATCGTGCTACCGATTTTTATGAGATCGCATTTTTATGAGATCGGACTACTATGGAGGAACAGTGAGAGAGGGGTTCGAACGAACATGAATCGATTGTGAAAGCATGGGTGAAATGTCACTTTCTTTTTTTCAGAAAGAGCACAGATGCTAAAACATAGCAGAGCTCTATTTCAGAAAGGCTGGATCTCTACACAATGCACTATTGCTCAAACACCAGAGAAAGCCTAGAATGCCAAAACTAAAGCTGATGTTGTTCTTCAAATGTTAGTTCTGGTGTGGCAGGTTTCAACAGCTCAGGAAGCGTGCTGCGCTCTGTGTACAGCGGGCCATATCAAACATCCCTTGCCTCTCTCAGAGTTTACCTGATTCATTTCGCACATGCCCAGTCAACGGCCGCAGTATTGAAATGAGATGTCTGTTTATCTGTAACCACAGCAACCACGTGTTTGACGTCTTACTTAACATAACCGGCAGGAAACCAATGTGTGTTTCATAGCGGTCTTGTGTAATGTGTAGAGAGCACACCTTCGGGCTGTGCAAAATGCCAAGACATTCTTGTGTGGCGTGATTGGGAGTGGAAGCGGTTTCCTGTTCTGAAGGACCTGTATGGACAATTTACTATTAAGCGCAGTATTTAAAGGTTTTACGCTGTTATCGACAGCATATCCTAGATACTTCAATTTGGGTGGAAGTTTTTAAACCAGAAACTGAATGATGAATTCAGACGACTGCTAAACACACCTCAGCTGATTATGTTTACAGATGTCAGATAGAGAAAACACAGCTGTTTCTCATTTTAAACTTCATTTGCACATCATTTTAGTCTTGGATTTCTTAAAGGAGAAGTCCACTTCCAAAACGAAGATTCACATGTAATGTACTCACCTCTTTGTCATCCAAGATGTTCATGTCTTTCTTTCTTCAGCCTTAAAGAAATTATGTTTTTTGAGGAAAACATTATAGCATTTTTCTCCATATAATGGACTGATATGGCGCCCCGAGTTTGAACTTCCAAAATGCAGTTTAAATGCGTCTTCAAATAATCACAAATGTGGTTGTGAACAATCCCAGCCGAGGTCTTATCTAGCGAAACGATCGGTTATTTTCATTAAAAAATAGCATTTAAATACTTTTTAATCTCAAACATTCATCTTGTCTTGCTCTCCCCGAACTCTGTTCAAGACAGTTCGGGTATGTCAAAAAACTCCAATCATATTTTCTCCCTCAACTTTAAAAATCATTTCAAAATCATCCTACATCGCTGCAGAAGTACTGACCCAGTCTTTGCAAAGTGAACATGCAAAGAAGATCAAAAAAAACAAAAAAAGGTAAAACAGCGAAAGAGGTAAAACAGAGAAAATGAGATGGGAGTTTTTCGACATACCCCTAATGAACCGGGAAAAAAAAGTTCAGGGAGAGTAAGACAAGATGAGCATTTGACATTAAAAAGTATATAAATTGTATTATTTTTATGAAAATAACCAATTGTTTCACTAGATAAGACCCTTCTTCCTTGACTGGGATCATTTACAACCGCATTTGGGATCGTTCGAAGCCGCATTTAAACTACATTTTGGAAGTTCGAAATCGGGGCACCATATCAGTCCATTATATGGAGAAAAATGCTAAAAAGTTTTTCTCAAAAAACAATTTCTTACGGCTGCAGAAAGTAAGACATGAACATCTTGGATGACAAGGGGGTGAGTACATTATATGTGAATCTTTGTTTTGGAAGTGGACTTCTCCTTTAACATACTGTACATTTTTGAAAGACAGTGTCACTAGTTAATGTTTAGCAAAACTCCTAATCTATGTAACCATGACTAAGATGTCTGCTAGGAAAGAGGGCTGACTGATAAGGGCTACCTAATCCACCGGATAAATTTATACATATCTCTACACTCTTGAATGCTTCATGAAAATCATTAGGAGCAATACTAATTACATGAATTACAACATTGCTTTACTGTTGGCTTGGGGACAAACAGGGTAGACAATATTGAAATATTTCATATAAAATGAACTGTAAAAATATAGATTGTTTAACAACAGTTGTTGAAATCTGCAGTCCCTAAGTTTTGCCTCTTTGTTGCCATCTCTGTTTGAAATCTACAGTTGCAGTTATTTGCAGCTTTATCTTCTTTATGTGGGTTGTGCACTGGCATGGCTTCTCAGAGAAAATTAATCCAATATTTTGAGTTTGTGTGGCTGTCAGTCCAGGGCTCCAGACAAAAAAAACTGAGTAAGGAGCCATTGGCTCCTATAAGAAACAAACTTAGGCACCAAATAATTTTTTAAGGAGCCACAAAATAAATGTGTTTTATTTATTTATTTTTTGAACACATTAACATTTCAATCATGCTGTCATGTGTTTACATCTCATTTTTTCTTGAATTTATCAGCGTTTTAGTCCAGTAAACCACGTAGATGTTTAAATTAAATCTAATGATTGCATAGGTCAGGGGTGCCCAACCCTGTTTCTGGAGATCGACCTTCCTGTAGAGTTTAGTTCCAACCCTAATCAAACACACCTGTCTGTAATTATCAAGATCAGATCCTAATTAGCTGGTTTGGGTGTGTTTGGTCAGGGTTGGAGCTGAACTCTGCAGGAAGGTTGATCTCCAGGACCAGGGTTGAGCACCCCTGGCATTGCGCATATTGCATCAAATCGTGCAAATTATTATTATTGTTATCATTTGTTGTCATTGTTAATGTTAACAACACCAGCATTATGTGTATATAGAGTGTATTAGCGTTAGACTTCAATTTCTATTCAGTCTAATCTCTAATTATCCTATTTGAATTTTATATAAAGAAATTGTTCTTTTAACCAAAAAAAAAAAAAAAAAAATGGAAACTCCTTAGTACTGGTTGTCTTTGAAACGCAAATCTTGTGTAATCCCACATATCTGTAATTAGATGCACATTTAAAATTGGAATATAATCTAATTTCAGTCTTGTGCTTCATTAACACATAATCCTTTCTGGATTACAATCAGCCACCAAAATTATAAATTTAATTATTCCAGCTGCTGTGAGAAAAGGCTGTAAACGATCTGCCACCTGCAGCATCTTCACATGCAACATAGCCTACTAGCCAGGACCCCTTCTTTATGTTTACAGACGTGACGTAATGACACAAAGACGAACAGTGGCATGCTTATATTTCCTGCGAAAACCTACCAGTACCACTCAAATTAGAAAACATTATTACAAGCTTCCGTTGCGAATCGGGCTAAGGTAAGTAGTTTTGAACACTGGCTGGTTACGTACTTGCTCAAAAATTGATTCTGGATCATTTTTAACCAAAAAAAGTTACGGACTGCAGCTTTAAACTGAATGAACTAAATTAATACTTTTTTGAGTATTAACTTATTGACCCTAAATTTCTTTATATAATTTACAGGACCCATGAGGTATTAAGATAAACTGTCAAAGATTTTGAACACATTTCAGCTATCTATCCCGACAAATTTGTATTACCTTCATCCCATCTTAGTCCAGAAAAAGATGTTGTGTCACACACGTTTTGCTAGGTTGCTTGCAATGCTGAACATAAGTCTGTAACACTAATTAAAATGAAACTTTTGTCTCATGAAAGATTAGATAATTTTGCCTTCTGTTGAGGGTGGCAATAGCTACAGTAGTAAACGTTTTGACTTGCCATTTATGACCAGGGGCCAGTTGCATAAAAGGATTTGACTAGTCTTACAAGTTAGTCATCTAATTTTTTTTCGAAAAGACTGGTCATAATGTGTTTACTTCAGTTACATAAAAGCGTAGATTAGCCTAAATTGAATCCCAAATAAGTCTGATTACCCCTTGGTTAATAGCTTGTACTTAAGACACTGTCCTAACATAGAGGCTAAGTTTATGCAACAGGCCCCAGAATAGACATGAGGGAGGAATATCAAAAGCAGAAGCAGGGAAAGTAGTTAAAAATGAGAAATTACATGGATTACTAAGGGTGTTGCTAGGTAGTGGCCAGGGAGCTGAGTGACTGCATACTGTCTATTGAGAAATAAGCCTCATCTCTCTATTTGCAGTCTCATAAACTATTCACGCCTTCTGATTTAGGTCTCTCTTTCAGTGTAAGTCTGAAAGATTTTTTTCACCTTTGTCATTGTCCACCAGGTTAAAAACATACGTCTGATCAAATACAATACAGGGATACTCTATATGAGCGCTAATAATGTGAAGTCTAAACAGCACAAGATAAAGTACTCTGAGATGAAAGCAACATACAGAAAGAGTGTGAGGTCATATCTTGCCCCTGCAGGTTGAATGTAAAGCAGGTGGAGAAAAGTCTGTGTTTTTAGTCATACGATCAGTTAATTACTCTCCTTCCACAGCCACAGCATGCACACCACTGGGATTATGGGACAGATGGTGTGAGGAAAACCCTTTTGTTTCCAACATCTTCAAAATAATTAGTCGCACCTGGGCTGTGCAGAAGGACGGACTGATGATCCCACTGTGGAGACGGGTCATCAGAAGCACAGCACCTTTGAAATACACCTTAGTAACCATCAGTTTCTGTTATTGGCTTCACTATTATAAGATTGTGACATACAGTGAAAAGATGAGTAATCCGCAAAAAGTTAATTAAACCTTACAAATTTAAATCACAAGTGCATGAACTTGCTGCAGGCATCCTGACTTATACAAGAGATCTTTAGAGACCACCTGCAGATCCTACCTCATCTAACTGGCCTAGAAAGAAAGGAAAAATGGCATTTGAAGTGAATGTAGGTGCTGCTGTTTTAGAAGTCTATGTGCAGTGCAAATTATGTGTTCCTGTTCTTCACACCAGCTACACTTCTGTTAATGTTAATCAGCACAAGATGAACTGACAGATCCAGGAAAGAAAGATTACAGATGTTGAGCAAGATTTAACTAAACTATATTCACTCTATTTTGCACATTTGGCCGTTAGCATAAAGCTCATTTCTGATAAATGGTATAGTCTGAACCTGTTGTGGGACGCTAAGACAGGATTGATTTTTATGCTGCTTTTAAGACTTAAACATGCATAAAAAGCAGGTCATTCTGTGAATATTTAATAGGTGAGCAATGGTTAACAGCACATTTGTCTGTTTGTCTGCAAGATAAAAGAGAATTCAAAAATATAATGATTATTGGCGAAACTGGTATGTTATAATGACAGCATTGGACAAATTGATTGTTTGGTTATGTAAATGTTGAGAATACTCAAGATGCTCCTAAAGAACAGCTACCCATAATTCCTTAAAGGAGAAGTCCATTTCCAGAACAAAGATTTACAGATAATGTACTCACCCACTTGTCATCCAAGATGTTCATGTCTTTCTTTCTTCAGTCGTAAAGAAATCATGTTTTTTGAGGAAAACATTTCAGTGTTTTTCTCCATATAATGGACTGATATGGTGCCCTGAATTTGAACTGCCAAACTGCAGTTTAAATGCGGTTGTAAGCGATCACAGCCGAGGAAGAAGGGTCTTATCTAGCGATACGATTGGTATTTCTAATAAAAATAATACAATTTAAATACTTTTTAATCTAAAATGCTCGTCTTGTCTTGCTCTCCCTGAACTCTGTGTATTCTGGCTCAAGACAGTTAGGGTATATCGAAAAACTCCAATCGTATTTTCTCCCTCAACTTCAAAAATCATTTCAAAATCATCCTACATTGCTGCAGAAGTATCGACCCAGTCTATGCAAAGTGAACATGCAAAGAAGCGTATATAAAAGCGATATAGGATGATTTTGAAGTTGAGGAAGAACAGAGATGGGAGTTTTTCGACATACACTAACTGTCATGAACCGGAAAAAAACAGAGTTCAGGGAGTGTAAGACAAGATGAGTGTTTGAGATTAAAAAGTATATAAATTGTATTAATTTTATGACAATAACCGATCGTTTCGCTAGATAAGACCCTTCTTTCTCGGTTGGGATCATTTACAACCGCATCTGTGATCATTTGAAGCTGCATTTGAACTGCATTTTGGAAGTTCAAACTCAGGGCACCATATCAGTCCATTATATGGAGAAAAATCCTGAAATGTTTTCCTCAAAAAACATAAATTCTTCACTACTGAAGAAAGAAAGATATGAACATCTTGAATGATAAGGGGGTGAGTACATTATCTGTGGACTTTTAAGCCTTTTGGCTACCTAAAGTCACTTTTTTGGGCACTAACTGGCACACAACAAAATCCAGGTACAAAACTTATGCTACCTACTAAAATATCTTAGTCTGTCTTAAAATTGGGACAACATTACATACATCCTTCATGGATAAGGCAATCCCATAATGCAATGAATCAACTCCAGCCACATTTATTGAACTTTAACTGCCACAGGTAAGTTAACTGATGTGACATAACATAACATTTCAGTCTATCACTGCTGAACATTTCACAACATACAATACAAGAAAAGAATGACCTACACTCTTAAAAATAAAGGTGTTTCATAAAGAACCTTTTTGTCTAAATGGTTCCATAAAGAACCTTTAACATCTGAAGAACGTTTCTGTTTCACAAAAGGTTCTTTGTGGCGAAAGAAGGTTCTTCAGATTATAAAAAAGTACGAAAGAGATGGTTCTTTAAAGAACTTTTGACTGAATGGTTCTTTGTGGAACCAAAACTGGTTCTTCTATGGCATTGCTGTGAAGAACCTTTTAAAGCACCTTTATTTTTAAGAGTGTATATTGTGGTAACCAACTATGGCAACAAATAACCCAATGTAACAAGACACTACATCACTGTTGATGTCTGATATACAATATGATTTATCTGAGGAGGTAAATGTATCCAACATAAGCTTTTATTTCCTCATTATATAAAAAGTATATACTCTCCCGAACACGGAGTCTCTTTTTTGTTCTGTAAGTCCCAACAGTAAAGCATGTGCTTTTCTAGCTTACTTTCTGATACTAATGCAATTACACACATCTACTCAGGAAAGGCAATTAAATTCAGTAAGTCAACCATGACAATAAGCAAAAACAACACCCTGAGAGAAGTGCTGATTCACCAAAAAAAAAATGGAGACATAATGTTTCTGTTTTTTACAGTAGACTGGAGCTCGTGTCATATTTTCAAACTCTGCCAATGAACATTACATGTGCAGACATACTGAGTGACATTGAGCAGGTCATTGTGCTCAGTGTGTGTGTGTGTGTGAATGAGAGGTGTGTTGTTCTCTGTGGGGGTTCAGATCTTCACTGTGAGCTGCTGAAGCAGAAAGGACAAACAAATGTAGCTTCATGATCACAGCAGCACATCTCACTTACAATCTCACCTTGACAAAACATGCAACTACCACCCACTCAGTGCTCATTTTATACCTAATTTTAATCTTTTTAAAGCTAGAATATTTAGCTATGAGCATAAATAATAACCACAAACACAGTTTTCGTAATGGGCTTATTTTGTTATTCTTGTTTTTCTTCTGGAATTAAAAACCACGCTTAAAAGAGTGCATGTATTTTTTATCCAGTGAGCAGCTGTTCAGTGGATATTAAGGCAGATCATGAGCGGTTTAGTCTCAGCACTCCAGCACTAATCCCCAATTTCAGACGGAAGTATGCAGTGTTCTTTTTGCCAGCCTTTCTGCTCATTTGGGCTTTTGTGTCAGTGCTTGGACCAGCATCTAAAGAAAGGTCTGGTTAACATAAATATGTTGGTGTTGCTCAACACACTGCAACGGATGAAGGATTTAAAAAGAAATAGTTATTACAGAAACGATACACTTTAAAAGGCTACACTGTAAAAAAATCATAATTTTACAGAAAATAACTCCAAATATAACTTTCCAGCAGTAAAATTGTGAGACTACAACAAAATGAAATGAATAAATTTAACATTTCTGATGAGATTAATGAATCAGGCCACAATATGATGATAAAATCATTATCAGTATGCAAACTTCATCTGATAAGAATTTTTCTCGCAGTTTTTGCTATAACAAATGTGCTTTAGAAATGCACAGTTACAGCACCCAGAGAAAAATTATCACTAAAAAGTAAAGGGTCAGAAACTCAACTAAAACAAATGCTTATCTACACAACGGTGACTTCAAACTTTAGTCATTTCAATAAAACATCTAAACCTATGCTAATTCACAAAACACTGATGTATTTATGTATTTATGTATCACTGATGTAGGCAATAACTGTGGAGTTGCTGATGCAGCGATAGTTACATTAGTTTTTGCATCTGTTGTTAGCTGAAGGTTAACTGCAAAAAAAAATTAGGTTTCACAAAGAAAGTTTCACAGTGACAATCCAGACAATACCTGTAAAGAAACAGTTAAAAAAAATCGGATGTTGTTCCTTAATTTTACAGTTTTTGTTTGGCAGCTGCTTCTGCCAGTCATTGATTGTTTAAAAAAACGCTCTTATTATTATTTTCATTAATGGTAATGTTTTTTTACATTTCATTTTTTTTTTACAGTGTAGTGAAAACTGAATGCATTGGTTTTGGATACTTATTGCATAATAAATGCATTACATTTTACATTTATATTAAATGCAGTTAGCTGAACAGAGTTCGTTCACTGCCAAATACTGGCAAGCATTTACGGTAAACTGAAATCTTCTTCTTAAATCTATTGAAACTTGTATGTCATGTATTTAAATATATTTTAATGAAGTTTTGGTGATTTCTAGTGGCTGTAGGAAGTTTACACAGGTGTCCAATGAAGATGTTACACAAACTGAGAAAAGTGCCATTTAGTCTACTGTTTTTGGTCAAATGTTTTCTTTGCAAAGTGTGAGCATATCTTGAGGTATCCAACCATGTGGAGAGTGTATCTAACTGTGACTTTTTAAAATATTTTTGTGGTCATTGGATAAATGAGTCTTTAAAAGCATATGAAGGACACACGTCAAAGTTCATCATGCATTAATCAGTAGACAAGCGTGATGGTATGTTTTTGTCTATTCTCAGAAGTCTGCTCATTAGCATTCAAATGCTCATTATGCTGCTTACTCTCAGAAGAGGAAAAACACACAGAAAGACGTGTGTTATGTGGACGGCTGGGAAATCAGCCGCTGCTCAGAGGGGAATGTGATTTCCACACAATCTCCGGAGCTGACAGACAAACAAACACAGAATACACTCTCACACGCATGTCACTCTTTGGCACAGCATGTACACGGCCAGGAAACTCAATGTTTGTGTCTGCCAGGTTAATGAGACTCTGAAGGTGATCATTAGGAAAACCCAGCACAGCTCTCCACAGACACACACTGATTCACAGGTGCAGCAGATAAAGTGGGATAATCAGACAATCAAACTTATTTATAACATCATCTCTCTGTCAGCAAGCACTATTTGTTCTCCATGAACTTTTTCATTTTTTCTAAATACTATAGAATGAAATGAACTGTCGCCATCATGAGACATTCACGCTGGCGTAGAGTTTCCTGTCTCGCTGACCTTGTCCATGTGCATTGTAATACAAGACTGATGTGCATCTCACCAATATCATTATGAAGCAGAGACTCATGGGAGGTCTGTTCTCAGGAGTGTATCATATATTCACTGTACCCACAATGCCTTTGGCATTCCATTCAAACCCTGTTACCTTCCACCAAACAAGGTCATGAAAAGACACTCGAAATATTTGCATATTCATGAAGTTTCAGGAAAACTTCCTGGAATTAATCCAGGGCCTGCAAAAGGCTAAATAACATATGGACAGAATTATTTTCTTTTGCAAATAGCAAAAGGTCCACACGGCAATGCAAAGCAGAAATGCAGAAACATACATGACGTGACTGCACTGTGAAAACCACCATCAAACACTGAAATATCACTGAGAGACTAAATGCTCTAAATGAGCTAAATGCTCATGACATTAAATAATGTAGTTATTGAACAGAAAAAAAAGGCAAAGTGAAATTAATCAAAGCAAATATGGGTCAATTACATACAATTTTTTTTTGGTCAAATCTCTGCCTAGTTCAAACTCTTCATATGTACCGGTTTAATATGGCTTTGAAAAATCATTTTGTACAATTTTCAAGAAAAGATTACATTTAAAAAGTCATGTGTGTGACTATCAAGTAAAAAGTAAAACCATTTTCTTGAATATATTTTTCAAAGTAAAAAGTATTATAAATTTTATATGTGAAGAGTTCAGATGCCTGTAAATCCATCTGACGTATTTCTTTAAAATTTGCATTTCTTTCTGGCTACTTTGTATAGGTTTCTTTGTAAGTACTGGTACTTCTGATTGAGCTGAGGCTGGAATTTAGAAGTTAAAAGCAAGTTAGAAGTTAAAGTATTTTATGGACGTATACTGTGTGTCAGGAGCATTCACTCACTATCATTATCTCATTTTTGATCGAGATGGCTTTTAGCTGGTTTTGCATCTGAACTCTTCATATATATATATATATATATATATATACACACACACACAAAGAGTTCAGATGCAAAACCCTTTAAAAGCCACAACATAATGATACTGAGTGAATGCTCTCGACACATACTATATGTCCATCAAATACTTCAAACTCGCTGAATTTCAGCCTCAGCCCAATCAGAAGTACTGGTACTTAGGTAGAGTTACTTCTTCAAATAAGTAGCGCCAGTTACTTTGCTTTCCCATTTATTGACTGATAAGTCTCCAGTCCCCATATTGAGAGAAACTGGAAGTGCAGAAGCGTTGTGCGCGCTGTGAAAACTTGATGTTACTGTAGTTCTAAACTAAATGTGAACATGCATTATTTTATCTCACAGATTCAGTATTCCTCAAAATGAATAAAACAGTGAAATGCAAACTCAGAATATGATGCAAACCTGCATTATACATTAAATAACACAAATATCCTTTATGTATTTAATTCCATTTTATTAACCAATGTCTTTGCTGCTGACCTTTGATGATCCAATTCAGCCACACTAATAAGCAAAAATTACTATACATAAACTAACATTTCTTTTTTTTTTTTTATTGCTGAAGTGTGTTGAACTTTCTTATCCTGCATTCTACTGTGCAGACGTCAGTTTACTTTTTCCTTGAGCCTGAGGCTTATTCCTTTCACTTTTGGTGTGAAAGGGCTTTTACTTTTGCCAAAAATAGAACTTTTTATATTAAAAGCAAAAAAGCAAGTCCTGCCCAGATTAAAAAAGTAATGCAAAAGTAACGTAATGCATTACTTTCCATAAAAAGTAACTAAGTAACATATTTAGTTACTTTTTTAGGAAGTAACACAATATTGTAATGCATTACTTTTAAAAGTAACTTTCCCCAACACTGCTTATTTTAAAGAAAAACGTCAGATGGACTTAGATGCTTTTGCATCTGAACTCTTACACTCTTATACTCTAATATATATATATATATATATATATATATATATATATATGTCAAAAGGACTTAGAGGCTTTTGCATTTACACTCTTATACTCTAATATAATATATATCTGTGGCTAATCTTGCGACATAATCTGTTTTGTTTTTTATTCTGCATGTTAGTTGCACCACATGATCCTTTTTCTCCTATTAAAAATTCATAAACGTTATGCAAAAGTACTTAAACAGTATTTCAAATTCTTTCAAGAATCTCATCACTCTGAATTTTTTTTTACTCCATGTCCACCTCATGTAATGACCCATTTTATGAGCAGAATGCATCAGTCAGTGAACAGACTAGATGTCCGTGTGTATGCTGTCTGAGACAAACAACCTTGATCTAACAATCAATACAGTCAATGCGCTGCTCAGATTTTGACAGGACAAACTGCTGCAGATGATGTAGATGAAAGCTTTCACCTAAAATCTAACACAAGGACACTTGTGAGGCAGAAGCTGTTGACTCAAATGACTTTAAGGATGGATGTCTAGCACATATAGGAGTATTATTAATGTGCTGAGTCACTGGATCGAACACGGCGGGCCATTAGAGCATTCTGTTCAGAACGGCACCGTTACCTTCCTCATAACTGCCAGATGTCACTTCATTCCAGCATAATTAAATCAGAGATGTTTGCCTCAGCTGGTCTCTCTCCATTACAATAATGAATTCATCAACCCCATGGCTCCATTTGACAATCACATCTCCATACACTGTTTGGATTCAGATTTGGATTTAGTGTAGTAATGGAAGGGGTAAACACGCTCTGATCAATAAGATGTGCATTGCCCTGATTAACCTAACTTTACCTTCATGTAAGGTTAAATTCAACACAGCTCCTCTGAGATTATTCCATGGGTCTTATAAAGAAAAAGAAGCCATTTTGGTGTCTGAAACCCATTTTTGCCATGTCCTTTGGTGTTGTGTGAGACCTGCTGAGACTTTATGAGCTTCATGAACATGTCAAACCACGTGCAGATGGGCCTCAAGGGACAGGAAACGCCTGAGAGGCGGCTAATAAAAGATGATGTATGCTTACATGCTGTAAGCTATTATAGCACATTATCATTATCCTCATTGTTAATTCACATTTGTGTGCACAGGTAAAAAGGTATATAGTTTGGGGTTAGCCTTTGAATCCCACCATATATAATTATACATCATCTGAAAGCTTAATAAATAAGCGTTCCATTGATGTATGGTTTGTTAGGATAGGATATTTGGCAGAGATACAACTATTTGAAAATCTGGAATCTGAGGGTGCAAAACATCGAAATATTGAGAAAATTGCATTAAAAGTTGTCCAAATGAAATTCTTAGCAATGCATGTTACTAACCAAAAATTAAGTTTTGAGAAAATATCTTCATGGAACATGATTTTTACTTCATAACCTAATGATTTTTGTGAGTTTGCTATTTGGAGAAAAAAGCATCACATGGTCAACTGGACACTTGCAGTGGCTGCAATTAAAAAACTGAAAGCTTTGCCATCTAGCTAAGACGAAAAAACATCCATAGGACAAGACATTCATTATTAGAGGTAAAAGGTGCTGTGATGGGTGGAACTCATCTACTGAAAGCGGGGCATGAACTCTGCATGAACCTCATTACACTGAACAAAAGCAGCAAGAGAACAGATCCAATAATGAAATGAACAGCTTCACAGATTATTTCTTAATTAAAAAGGATAAAGTGGAAACAACAGTAAGTGGATCCGAAACAGCAAAATCACAGAACACTTCAATAAGAAGCTTCCTCAGGAGTCTTTTTCCGTAATAAATCATCTACACGTTTTTTTTAGGTTCTAATGCCAATGAATATGTGAAATGTGTCTGTGACATCATAAGGAAGACATTTTAAAAGGTTGGTGAGACGTGCAGCACTGATCGATAAAGCCATCAGCGCAGAAGTCCATAGGAAGTTATTTATACATTATTTAATGAGTTCACAGTGCTGTGCATTTTTAAGCAGCATGTTTTACGGGATAGAGACCTATGGCATATGTATGTTCACTATCATGTACTTAGTGCTACGCACTGCTTATGAATCCTATATGACAGAAGAGCACAGATTTAGTGTTTGTAAACTCTTATGAAGGCTACACTTTTTCTTGCATTTAATAAAAAAGAAGATGCAGAATCACAGAGACGTGATAGAGGATGCAGTCGTTTAACCTATAACGCCTCTGAACACGGATCTTCCACAGGGAAAACTTGCAACTGTATTGCTGTTACCACACAGGACATCAATATATTCATCATTGTAAAAAAAGGCCAAGTCCAATTTTTGTCTTTAGCGCCACTGAAATACTGCAGTAAGATATGAGTCACATCATGCAAGGGATCTCAAAATCTCAGTCAGATATCACTGCCTATCTATCTATAATACAGCTCAGCAGTGAGCTCTGATGTTGAACTACAGGACAAGTTGAACTGTCCCTGAGCTCAAGGACACAAGCAGACTGATGAAGCTGTGAGGCCAGGGATTTACAGTCATTTGTTTTAAGCTCCACAAAGAACTTTTTGCTCTCAAGTTCGTTTAGAGAATCATCTATACTGGAAGAACCCAGATACCAACACATTAATCTAAATAACCTTTAAAGAAACACAAAGAACTTTAATAATCCCCAAAGAACCATTTAGCAACCTAAGAGTCCTATACACCCCAAAATTCACAATAATACTAGTATAATGAGGCAGCAATACTGGGTTGGTCCACATGTATCTCCAGTATTTACAGCGTCAATGTACTCTAGAAAAGCAACCTGCAAAACAGGCAAACAAGCGCAGCTTGGCACATTAAATTTATAATGTTCTCTATCTGCTCATTGTCTTCTCTTATCAATAATATAAGCTCTTACTAAAGAGATCAGTGCTGATAACAGCAAAATTCCCTCTCAATTTGGTGATAATGTAGTAGTACAATAATGTACTAGTAATATATGATGTTGTCAGTTGTATGTACAGAACATAACAAGCATCACATACACAGAACGTGCCCATGATGCTTTTGTCTCTCGTAATATTTCTGTCCTGTTCTTTCATCTCATAAAATCTGCCATGTATTTCATCAGGCTCAGAATCACATTGACTACAGCTTCCTTGTTAGTCAGCTGATCTGCTGTCTGTTATTGATTTAGACTGAAATTTCTAACACGACCGATCGCATTTCCATTTCAGGCCTGGACAATTGATCACAGTGCTCGCAGTGGGAGGGTCTTTGAGCTTCCCATCAGCACTTGATTTAAGCAAAGTGTGCATCTGCAGCTAAATGAGGCAAAATTCTGAGGTGAAGTGAGGATATGAAGACCGAGTCATTGAAACGCTCTGGTGCCAGTCTTAGCACAAATTAAGTCTGGTCAGAATAATCATAATTTAACGTGAACGAAGCTATGAGGGACAGATGTACAGTCCCTTCAGTAGGTTGGACTTCTTCTGTATATTGAAGAAGATATACATCCAGCAGATGCACAAAAAAAATCAATAAAGGTATAGTAGTCCAGCACAGCTCTGTGTTCATTCACATTAAAAGAAATATGATGTTCAGCCTGACTAGGGTGTGTGTTCTCTATTACAAATACTTCTCAGTTACAAGTAAAGCTAGAAGAGCAAGCTTTTTTGTGTAATGAGTTTACTTGAGATCCTAACAGACGCCTGGGAGATCTTGATTCTGTAATTGCTTAGTATTAACACAAGCAGCCATCTTCAGCTTTGACAGATGAGGTGAGATAATCCAATCCTTCAAATGGATTTATGTGAAAATCTGTCTCAAAAGAACTGAAGGGCTTGGCTGAAATATATCAGTATTATCTGCATGATAATGAGCTCTGACCTACGGATACATGCGCAGCATCATTATCAGACTGACTTCAGGAAACTTCCTGCAGCATGACAGTGCATCACTGCGCACTGCTAAAAGTGGCAGAGCTACAAGAAAAAACGGGAGAGAAAAAAAAGAAAGGGAGGGAGATCCGAGATCTGAGAGTGGAAGTCTGGCAGTCCTCCAGCCATTATAATTCTTCAAGCTCTCAAAGTCACGGTGGAGAGCAGATAGTATTACTGACGATCATCTTTCTGTGGACAGGGTATCGGCTAGTCTTTGTGGAGACTCTGACCTTGAAATGGAGCAGAGCCAACAGGAAGTGTCCTCCTCTCACTGCAGCACTGCTGCATTATCATGCACTTATGTGCCGTGACCACGGTCTGATGTAACTCGTGTGGGCAGGTAACCGGTAATAGTGTTTAGATTTGACACAACAATCGTCAAGCAGCTTCAAAGGGTCATCTGCGTCACTATCAACGCCCATCTCAGTTAGTTATACGTCCAGGGCTTAGTCACAGGAGTGTGCGCCACAAATGACAAGATACAACACGTCTGCTTTGAAGGAACATGCTACACAACTGCACTCACATCCGGCTCTTACCTCACTCAATGTTGCTCAAATGTATAAACAATTAAAGTTCTTTGATCCTGAATGAATGGACAAACTGTACTGACAGAGGTTTACATAACCCTTTTCAACATTCAATGCAGATGCTTGTATTTTAAGATGTGACTAGATCTAGACCCTTTGCTTTAACACACATATGCGGTGAAATAAATCTGATGATCCTCAGATTGTACTTACAGGTCTTTGGAACAATATCATTAGATTCCAGAGTTTGAGATGGATACTGGTCTGCAGTGCCATTCTGGACAGGTTTGAAGGTGCTCTTGGGGCTGGGTGGAGACACAGAGTTTGCATGAACAGTCACTGCTGCAGTGGGCGTGAAAGCGGGCACCTTCGATGAGGGCACCTCAAAGGGCCTGGCCGTGGACTCCCCTTCCACAAAGACCTTGGGCTGTCCCGGGACAGACGGAGTCAACGGGGTAACCGTGGAGGGTGAGGCCGACACAGGGTTCTGAGTGAAGTCTGAATTTATTATAGGGTCCTGACCTATGCGCTTGAGATCAAGGTGAGTCGGCGGCTCGTATTCAAAGATCTTGTCCACAAAGACCCACTTGAGGCCGGCGGTGCAGAGGGCCAGACTTAGCAAGCAGGCCAGGATGGGCAGGATGCAGATTTTCTCTGAGCGGATGCAGTTACTCACCCGCTCCAGCTCGAGGCACACGCAGCACGCGGCCACAGGCAAAGGCACGCATCCCAGAGGACCCCGCTCGGAGCCGTCGCTGCCCCCCGCCACGTCCTCCTCCGCTTCCTCGGGCGTCTCTTTCGTGGCCACTTCAGACAAGGCATCCGAAGGAGCCTCTTGAGATCCAAGTCCGGCAGAGATGTCCTCTGCCGCTTCTGACTTCATCTCTCCCCCTCGTTTGGTCTCTCAGAAGCAGCTGCGCAGACCTCCTCTAATGCTGCGGCAGGCATGCTGCCTCGTAAAGTGTTCTTTCCATTATCAGATCACCAGCGAGGGGGAAGGGACTTGGACACGATGCTCAACCGACTAACCTCGTTACTAAAGAGGAAGACTTCCGTGGCTCTAGTGTCTGTCGCCCAGGTTCGTTCTCACGGTCTCCAACGGAGCAGGAAGAAAAACACAGGCAGCAAGTCTATAAATAAGGCATATGCTCCAGAGGCAGGCGTGTGAGGCCGCTCGAGGGTGGATCCCGCCTCAGAGCGTGTCAGAGAGTCCCGGGGAGAGTGCAGCACTCACCTGGGGGCAGGGCTGGAGGAGGGGGCTGGCGCGTCTGGGCTGCAGTTCATGCTTTCTTGCGCTGCCGAAAACGGCTGAATCATCCAAAAGCAGCAGGTGCATGTCCGATCAAAGCGCCGACTCTTGGAGCGCTCGGTAAAGACTTGTGCACAGAACCGCACGGAAGGATGAGTAGATAGGAGTGAGGATTACACACACCCCTTCTTTCACCCCTCCTCTTTCTCCCTCTCCTTATCCATCACACCAACACACACGTTCTGTCTCTCGCTCTGTCTGCTGTCTCGATCCCTCTCACACTATGAACATTGAGCAGAGAGTCGGGCAAGTCTGCGCTTGATCCAATTAGGAAGAACAGCAGCGAATGAGACAGTCTCTCTCTCTCTCTTTCTCTCTCTCTCATTCACTCATCATCTTTCTGCCATTGATTCTGCTGTGGATGAGGATAGAGTTGTATCACATACATTGATGGGCTGCTTCTCAGGGGAATAAGCTGCTACTGTTTCTATTAGGTGGAGTAATTTTTGGAGTCTTTTTTCAATGGCTATTAAATAATACTGGTATCTAGAAGGCAGGGTGGGTGATGGCAGGTATAATGATTAAAATGTTGACTAAAATGTAAGATATAAATTTTGCACTGTCATGCAACAAAATAATTTTTAAAATGACACATATTCAAAATAATTATTCCAATATGTGACCCTGGACCACAAAACCAGTCTTAAGTCGCTGCGATATATTTGTAGCAATAGCCAAAAATACACTGAATGGGTCAAAATTATTTATTTTTCTTTTATGCCAATCATTAGGAAATTAAGTAAAGATCATGTTCCATGAAGATATTTTGTAAAATTCCTACTGTAAATATATCAAAACTTAATTTTCGATTAGTAACTTGCATTGCTAAGAACTTCATTTGGACAACTTTAAAGGCGATTTTACCAATATTTTTATTTTTTGCACTCTCAGATTCCATATATTGAAATAGTTGTATCTCGGCCAAATATCCTATCCTAACAAACCAGACATCAATGGAAAGCTTATATATTCAGCTTTCTGATGATGTATGAATCTCAATTTCGAAAATTGATCCTTATGACTGGTTTTGTGGTCCAGGGTCACATATGAGCCCATAAAAACTGCAGGTATAATAATTATACAAGAATTCACAAACTGCTGTCAAAGCTTTAAATGAAACACCACAGTTCACTTCTCAATTGGACTGCTAAAACTTTTCACAAAACAGACTGACACAAGGAAACTGACACAAGGAATGACCACAGTTATTAGATTTTAAGTATTATCTTTTGTCAAAAAGGCTGCTGTGGCGTTAATAATAAATGAGAATAAAACATGAATGGAAACGTTTCATGAGCCCCTCGCAGCATCATTCAATCAAATGCCTGTTTTTAAATCACAGAGCTGATTTTTAAAGGCTAAACTGATTTGTTTGAGTAATGTTGGTATACATTCAGTCTGCCCTTTACTGTTCTATAATCACATTTGCCTCTACATGCTGAAGGAACGCTGACTCAGGGGCCGAGAGATCGCAGGCGGTCCAGAACCCCCACCCAGGACCAATAAATACTGAATGAGGAACAGACTCCATAGGGAATACTGCAGCCACACCGGAAATCAGTGTGCTTTAATATAATGAGACGTTTTCTTCACACGTCAATTGTGCTAACCATAGTAGAACAAGGGCTTTTATAATTAACTGTTTTTGTCATTATCATGTAGTTCAAGTCATTCATTACTACTAGTTCACTGCCATTAGATCCATTTGCTTCAGTGATCTCAAAATTAACCCAATTTCGCAGCTGACACAGTGAGATTCATCTTTAATGCCATTATATAAAATGGAAGTGTAAAAGTGATATAATACATGGCTGAATGATTTGACATGATTTAGCATATTACAAAGATAAAACAGGTGAATAAATTAAGGCGCCTTGAAATTAACCCTCTACATCAGTTAAGTTTTGGGTCTGGGTGAATTTCAACATATTTAATTAAAAAAATAAGAAATTATATTTGGCATTTAAAAGAGCCTGTTTTTAATTTAAGTTTTTTAAGTCTCTTTTGTTCAGTCTTATCTCTATCTATTGAGCTTTTTTGAGAGTTAAAATGCACTGTAAAAAACAATTTGTTGATTCAACTTAAAATAATTTGTTACCCGGCTGTCTTAAAATTTTAAGTTCAGTCAACTCAAAAAAAGTTTAGTCAACTTGAAATGTTAAATTGTACTAAGTGACAACTTAGATATTTGAGTTCATTCAACTTAAAACTTTAAGGCAGCTGGGTAACAAGCCCAACTTTTAAGTTTAACAAACCAAATTGTTTGTTTAGTCAACTCAAATATTTAGTTTATAGTCACAGTTAGTTTATAAAGTTTTCCCTTAGTACAACTTAACATTTCAAGTTAACTAAACTTATTTGTGTTGACTGAACTTAAAATTTTAAGTCTGCAGGCTAACAAATTATTTTAAGTTGACTCAACAAATTGTGTTTTTTGCAGTGTGTCGTTAAAATGTAGCATAATATTCTTTGTCTAAAATGTAAGTTATTTCTTTTGATTTTGGGGTGAGATATGACTTTACGGATTTCATGAGAGTCACCTATTCATAACATGAGAGTCTCCAAATCTAGTGAGTTAACCCGGACTGAGACCATCTGTTTAACAGATTAGTCAGATTCAGACTCATCCTTGACATTCTCAGTGTTTTAAATTATGACGTTCAAACTCACTCTTTTATACACACAAACATACAATTTGCTTTCCACTAACATCAACTAAGCCCTCAAACACTTATGTGGACTGATAACTTGTTACCATTATCAGATGAGCTGGGATTAGTGACCACACACACACGGCATCAAGCCCCTGCAGGGGTAAATGAGGCGGATATGGAGGGGTTTAAGTCCCCTCAGGCCTGTTAAGCTGTCCCACATCTCACTGCCATTAGGCTGGGATTCAAATGTACACGAGGGTGTGTGTATGTGTGTAGGGTCATAAGGTCAGGTCAACAGCCATGACCCCTCACTCTCACAGAAAAGCAAATGGACTCTCATTGTATGGACAGATGTTAACGTCTTGCTGGACATACCAGCAACAACTAAGGAAAAAGTCATGCTCCTCATAAAAGGAAGGTTTACATATTTACAAACACAATTTAGTGACAGCTGTGATGTGAAAAACTGTACAGCACTTATAGAGACCAACTATTAACCTTAGTTTACATGTCTACATCAGATGTACTTGTGAAGAAGGACAATAATGAGTTTAGAACAATTCAGAAAGTTACTTCTTAAAATAAAATAAGCTACCAGCAAAGGCTTTAGGGGTCATTCCACGAAATCTGTGCCTTTTCCACTTGGAAAAAGTGAAAAATAAAATAAGTTTAATCAACATTTTAAATATCCATGAAATGAAGACACCTTAAAATGACAAGAAATTGTATTGTGCCATCTCAGGCTATGTAATTATTTTTTATGGCTAATTTTCTACCTCATATTTTGTTATTTTTGTCAACACTGTTACCAACACAAGCATTATTATTAGATACTATAGTTTAATTTGAACTCATATGCCACTGAATGATTTAGGCATTAGCTAAATAACATACCAAGGACGACCTTTAAAATGTTTACACAGACAATCTTTAAAAACAAACCTAATCAATGCTATCCCCATTACCCACGTCAAAACCTGTTACTCTAAAAAGTTGACAGTAACAGGTTTGACGATTTCAAACAAATTTGCTAATTGCTAGCTTATAGTCAAGTTCACAAAACCACATATTGTACACTTTGAAAGGATTTTACTTGTAGATATTAATTATATTAAATGCAAGAAATAATTGTTTAAATTTACATTTTAAAAATGGTAACAGGATTGACATTGCATGATGGCCCCCCTCAGTCAAGCCTCATAAATCATCAAAAATAGAACATTATAGATGAGTGAGAGAAACATGCTTGTATTTTAAAGGTGCAATAGGAGATCTTGGAAAATGCTAACTTTAGCCTCATAGCACTAAAAGCAAACATCCCACCCTCCCTGCAAATCGCCATCCAAAGCACATGCGCAGTTGTCAGTCTGCCACAAAACTACCGTAAATGCTCTAGTGGCTGTTACAACATCATATGCCATTAACTGTGAGAACTCTTTATAGTACAGTTAGTAAAAGTATTACAATGCTGGAAAGGAAGATCAGGTTGTTGATGTTTATCTGCCATTCTCGCTCTGTCTACACAGCATACATGAACACACTGATAACGTATCCTGTCTGCGCGAACAGGGTGCGCAGAGTTATGCAAATACATATGTTGACAAGCATATTGATTGGATGAACATTTCTTGGTCCTATGCCTTCCACAGAATATATAAATACATATGAATACATTTAGACAACTTAACTTAATGATTGCTATTGGGATTTTCAACATTATTTTACAAGGGTATTTGATGAGGGTAACAGGGCCGACATGAAATCAGGGGGCACCAATAAAATGATTTATTAGATTTATATTTTATAGAAAAAATGCATACTTATGCCAAACATTGTTTAACAATGAGACTATATTTAGAACAACATGCAATTTTTTTTAATATAATTTTTCCTTCATTTTGCAACTTAGAAGTCCTGCTAAAATCATAGTGAGGGACAGGCCAAAAACCTTACCCTTACCAGCATAAATGCTATTTAAATTATGAAAAAATATATTTAATTTACTTTTTTATTTAATATTAATGAAAGCATAAATAGTGTTGTTGTTGTTGTTTTTTAAATTGCACATTTATTTGTTGTTATATTAAATCTATGTCTATGTTATATTAAATCTACAAAAGACTGTACGCATAGGTTACAGTGGACGAAGACTGTCATTTTTAATTACTGAATTTGTTATTATGAGTCTATATAGATAAAATCTACATACTGAAGGGAAATGGTATATGTCTGTATGATATAATTAAATATAATTTAGATTGTTCAGATAACAACGGCCAATGAATTCAGAGTTACTATGGTATCAGTGTAAATCGTATAATAAAAACTTTGAACTCACTGACATCTGACCTGCTGCCTGTAGGTATTCATGAAGTGAAATGAGGATAAATTCTAAATCCTTCTAACAGGAAGTTAAATTAATTATTTATGGCTAAAAATTGATAAGAGATCTGTATTGTAATAATCTCCGAGCAGTAAGGTGAAACAGCATCAGTTCGGCAAGTGACGGGTTACTGGTGCATTAGGAGATGAGACGCTTTTCATGCCAAACACGTCAAGGCAAGAGTTTTATTAACAAAGCGGAACAAGGTCTTGGGCAGCAATTCAATAACGTTGCCGTTCTCTGCTGACGCACAAACATTGAGGAGCTTTTAAAGAAATTCTCCTGTGCTGTCACTGAGCAGTGAGACACGGCGCTGGGCGGCTGGAGTCAGACACACAGCGTCACGTCTGACTGTGTGTTAGTGTCCTCACCTCCAACAGCCCGCCCGACTGGTGCCGGTGCTGCAGGATCATCCATCTCACACACACACACACACAGCGACTGAGGGACAGTTAAGTGTGTAATGGTGAGACAGGAATTTAAATTCAACATGAAATCATGTTCCTGGCCTTACTGATTCATTAGTGCATGTAAAGAAAATAATGTCTTAAAATTATTCAGCAAAATTAAACCTCTGCCATCTCTCAAATGGCTTCAAAATAAAACCAATTTCTAATGGTGTCCAATGCAAACATATTCATGTTTAATCTTTTCATGTTATAAACTACTATAAGACATATATTTAATTATATATCATTCTTGATCAGCACAGAAAAAGAAAATGTAGAGATTTTATTTATTTATTTTTCTAAGCTTGGAATTGAATTTGGAAATTAACATATAACCCTATATAACATGCAATATATCATCTGATCAGATATTCATTTGTCCAAGGCCAAAATAGCCATAAAATGATGAAACAAATGGTTTTCCTCTTGCCAAGCTCCGATCTCTCTTAAAGCCTTTCAGTGTCACACTGCTGATGCATTAGTCAATTTATCATTGTAATGATGTTTCTGTAAAAGCCAAACTCTCCTGATCCTGCTGCAGTGCAGTGCGTAGCACTCAGCATACTGTAATTATTCATGCAGTCTGGAGGTGCAGTGTGTTCTCTTCTCCTGAGCTTTTCCCAAATGGCTTTCAGTTGGAAGAGCGTGGCGTGACAATGACCACTACAGACGAAGAGCTCGTCTACACGCCACAAACTGCACTCTGCAGACCACTGCAGTAACACCTCCAGAACATCAAACGGCTTCCTGTCCACACCTACAGTATTGTAACATTCTCTAAAGACCAGCCTGACTCACATCAAGTTTTAGTATTGCTCATATTTTGGGTTAGTGATATAAGTACCACCCAGAACACCCTATTGAGACCATGGCAACCACCCACAAACACTCCAGTCCACTGGCAGTGAGTTTTGGAAAGCACCACTCACCAAAATACATTTCACTTTGATCTGTTGTTTTTGGACCTCATTTGTCTATCACAAATCGGCAGTCCTCCACAGACCCCTACACTTGTCTAGACACTGTAATTAAAACCTGACCTGTTCAGATGACCAGTTTCAGACATATGCAGAGAATGTAATGATACTGGACCCAAATTCCACATGTATGACATCTTTCCTTGTCCTTGCAGAATGTCTTATCCCACAGTCCAGCTGGACTTTACTGATTCGGACCACACGACAGACAGCAGAAACATCCCCTACATGAGCTCATACAGCCACCGAGACAAAACACAAATGAAACTGGCCCTAAAATGTCACTCATAATTGTTTTACATGGGGCCATGATGTAATTTCAGCATTTATCGGTGCTAGTCTGTGATTTTATTGCCGTCCAATAACGGAAATGTCAATGTTTTTCCTCCCACCTCCCAATTCCCAGCCAAATGTTCAACTCTCTCTCTCTCTTTTTTTTAACCAGCAGCATTGTGTGGTAATGTAATTGAGCAATGTCTTGAGTTTTGAAAATCTTGTTTGACCACTGCTTGTTTCAGAGAACCAAGAATTTAGAATTGAACTGAATTGAACTTTCAAAACAAAGATTCACATATAATGTACTCACCCTCTTGTCATCCAAGATGTTCATGTGTTTCTTTCTTCAGTCATAAAGAAGGAAAACATTTCAGGATTTTTCTCCATATAATGGACTGATATGGTGCCCCGAGTTTGAACTTTCAAAATACAGTTTAAATGCAGCTTCAAACGATCCCAAATGCGGTTGTAAACAATCCCAGCCGGGAAAGAAGGGTCTTATCTAGCAAAACGATTGGTTATTTTCATAAAAATAATACAATTTATATACTTTTTAATCTCAAACGCTTGTCTTGTCTTTCTCTGCCTGAACTCTTTGTATTCTGGCTCAAGACAGTTAGGGTATGTTGAAAAACTTCAATCGTATTTTCTCCCTCAACTTTAAAAATCATTTCAAAATCATTCTACATCACTGCAGAAGTACCGACCCAGTCTTTGCAAAGTGAACATGCAAAGAAGATAAATGTGGTCTTTGCTTTCGGAGGTGGATGGCTGCTGTGAATGCAGTCGTGTAAGACAGTTATATAGAAATACTTTTAATGACTGTCATTGCTCTAGCATTTCAGAACGACCAAAACAACATTTCAGATGCTGTGCAGCAAAATCGGTCCACTGGTTAGTCAAGTTATCCCGTCCCACCGCGCAAAGTCACATGACGCATGGTGGAATTTATTCGGTAAATGTGTTTCCATTGTAGTTTATGCACATTTTTTCTTATGGATAAAAAGTTTATCCTACTCAGTTCTGCGCAGAAGTTTTTAAGCACATTTTTAGAATTACTGCGCATTCCAAAACGCACATAAAAATAGGTGGATGGAATCACAGCTATTGTCACATTTATTGTTCATCTTTTGAAACCAAAAAAACACATGCAAATTTCTCCATGTTTGGTGTTGGCTACATTTTATCAAACTAACATGAGTGAAAGGAGATTGATTCGTAGAGTGATTTCTTGGAGACAGAAAATTCTATTTTAAAATGTGGTCATAAATCATGCAAATAGCAATATCTGGTATACAAAAGGAATTACATACAACATAATATTGAGTAATATTATCAATTTTACTGCACTGAAATGATCAGAAAATAACAAAATTTGAACAGAACTGAATTGTACTGAGCTGGACAACGACACTAGCAATACTGATAATGACAACAACGATACTGTTATTAAACTGAGCTGAATCATCACTAAACTGACTTAAGCTGAATAATGACACGGTTGCTTTATGTAGAGTTGCTTTACAGCGTAAATGTGTTTAATAACAGATGAACTTTAGCAGTTCTTAGACAGAACAGAAACAACATTGAATTGAATTGAGCAAAATAAACACATTTTCTTCTGTAGAGCATAATTAATGCATTCTATAACAATAATCTGTGGTCTGTATCTAAATAAATGTGACTTATTGAAGTCACAACCATATTTAGCTTTGTATAGCTAAATTCAGTGTTCTCAACTTTAATTGTGATAACAAAAGGTGTCACAAACATACTGAAAGATATCAACTAGATCAACTAGATCAACTAGAATATAATACCAGTTGTGGCATCAATGGAATGGAGAGAGTCTGTTTCCTTGAAATGGGTCAAATGAGAAGCTTTGATGAATTTGGTGGAAGTCTATGAGGAAGTGTCTAATGGTGGCCAGCGGTCTCACGTTACAAGAGAGGACCGCTTACATGGAGAACCTGAGGGGAAACTACTCAGACAAAATCCCACAAATCAATAAAGTGTAAATGCAGATCCATATATTCAGAGATTCTGCCTTTGAAAAGGAGATGGATGTCGGGTTTTGGAGCATGCAGAGTTTGTCTGGCTCCGGATGCGACTGTAAGCTCTGAAAGTGCTTCTGTGTTCTGTGGACAAAGCTCAGCGCGTTCCTAACTCATTAAAGTTACCCACAGACAATTACCGACCACCATCACCACAGGAAAACTGTCATCTACAGCTCACATCCTCTCTACAAAATCTGATAGAGGTTTTTGGAAGTGAGGGTTACTAAATATTGGAAAACTCTTTCTGGGAGTTCGTATATAGGTTTATACCTGTATCAGAAACGTGGCTGCACATGTTTGCTTTTTGTTCTGCATTTAGAACAGCACAGCTCTAGTCTCCACATCCTGCTCCTGTATGGCATCATAATAACCACAGTATGTTAAACTACACAAAATCAGTTTAAGCATTCTGTGTACTGTCAGATAGCTTTATTCTTTAGCTGGCTTGTAAGGCATCAATATCAGGACGTTTACAGTAATTAACATTAACAGATTAGCTTGCTCTAATGCCGGAGGGAAGACATGGAAGAGCTCATACTTTTCTCTCTTGGCAATCATTCAAATGCACTGCTCACTAATTGAAAAAAGGCATTAAGAAGCCGGATTACAGGGAGCAGAAAACTGATCATTTTTGCAGTGTTGCAGCTGGGCTGAAGGAGCCCCATTTAGCTTCCAGAAGACATTTATGAGCCATCGTTTTTTAGACGCACAACCCACAGCTGATCAATATCGCAATTTGAGCTGTATTACAGTTGTGGATTTAAGAAAGCAGACAGCATGAGATTTACATATTTTACTGAGGAAACTGTGAGTGGTGCATGCCCATGCAAAATTTACCACAATGTTAGGTCTTTCAGTGTGCGTCAATGGATTTTTTTTTCACCTATTCTATCGTCTAGCAGGTGAAAGACATGCGCCTGATCAACACCACACCTGCACTAACAACATCACTTTGAGCACTAGTACAGTATAAGAAGACAGAAATTCAAAAAGCAAATAAACCTTTGTGGAATCAATGAATTTTAAATTTAAACAAGCTTTAACCGAATTTTCCAATAACTTTTACAAAAATGGCTCATCTTGTGTTGCACAGATGTGATGAGAGTGGATGAAAACAACCTGACCACCTGAAGCTCTTGCCCGTGTCTGGACAGCAGCTTATTTACCCTCTGGGGTCTGAGGGTGTTTTGGGGTCCTGGAGAAGTTTTGACATGCCCTGACATTTGTGCTTTTTTCAGTATCTTAAAAACATATTAATGGCTAAATTGTAATCAGCACAAACTGGGCTACAATAATATGCAAGCAACATTAATCTACATGTTTGTGTTTTTGAGAAAACAACATTTATGCGTGGTTAGTGAAAAACTAAAATCACTGAAAGTCACTGAAATAAGGCCATGAAACACATTCAGAACATTAGTTCACAAGACTTTTGAGAACTGGATGTGGTATGCTAGAGTTTTTTCTACAAGATGATGTGAAAATCATCTCATTCACTTTTTCATCTCATTCATTGTTTTACAGAAAACAATATATTGATTTAAATTTTCTAAGACATGTTTTGTGATCGAATGGGAATATGCGAGGGAGTGACAACGATACCTGCATATCTAGCTCTTATAAAACCTCTCTGTTTGAACTATTATGTGAAATTCTGAAGCTTTGGAAAACTTTACTGTGTGATTCACTGTTCAACATGATTCATACATCACATCAGAATTTACTGTATGAATGAGAGCTCTGGGCAGTACTGTTAATATTTATCTTATTTGTGCCAATGGTGAGGGCTTAAATGTCCTATTCTGTGCTTCTATCTTGTGATATTACTTATTTTATATAATTATTTCAATATGGGTTTTAAAATGAATGAAAAATCCCAATTAGGGTAAGTAACTCTAACATCAAAAACAGAAAAAAATGAGAAACTATACATTTAAAATTAAAATAAATACAAAAATCTGAATACTCCCCAATTTATATAACAGTTACATAATCCAATTCACCAGAAACGAATCAGGCTTTTCAATGCTACATCAGGTCTGTCTAGGACAAACTGAATCGCCAGAATTAATCTGACTTTACAGAGCTACATATTTGACGCCATTTATGATGAACTGATTTATTAGCATGTATCAGACTTTCCTAAACTATATGAGAGAGATGTTCACTAAGTACAATTTTGATTTTTTCCAGTATATTCTGGTAGCTTGGATTGGGTGGTACCGCCATCATTCTGGGTGTACCAGTGTCACTCGCCACTGATTTGCACATTATTGATGTTAATACTTGTAAAAAGGATGCATTCTTACTTTTGCTGATGGTTAGGCTTGCTGTAGTATTTGTTTTTCCAAGGCTGTTGATTGCCTCACAGGTGTATAAACCAGCATCTGCCTCTGTAGACTTCCTGATCAATAATTCAGATATTTTCCCCCTGTAGAAAGTTACACATGTTGGTTAGTTAAAGCAAATTTCTTCTTAAAAGTCCAACACTGTCCCAACTAAACAGTCCTGCATTATTTAAAGGAGAATTTAAGCGTTATATAGCATTTAGAATAGTCTTTAGCACAGGGCTGTCTGGTTTGTACTGGGTTAAATTTTGACAATCACCTGCCCACATACTATACACATGGCAGATATCTGTTCCTGTAAATGCAACAATAACATTTCTGACTCAGTATTCAATGAAGCAAACTCTGTCAGCCTGAACTACATATAATCATGTTTTTTCTGAAGTATAATTCTGTTGAAGGAACTTACTGTTTCTTTTTTTTAATCTTTATGCTTTTGGGTTTGTTTTTGCCTGTGAGTTCTTTTCCGTTCTTGTACCACTTAATGCTGGGAGCTGGGTTTCCTGCCACAATCTCACACTTCAGTACGGTCTTTTTTCCATCCTCCACTGTCACGCTCCGCAGGTCCTTTAACTTGGGTTCCGCTGAAACACAAGCAAAACGTACAACAGAAATTACCCACGGAATTCCATCAGCCCTTATTTATATTCATCATATTTCACCTTATTGAACTGTAATTATACTTTTATTGCAGAGGCATTTGAGGAGAAGCTGTTCTCAACTGTCATGAGATAAACAATAAATACAAAAAAACTAATAATACATAAAAAACAAAAAAACAACAACAAAAAAAAACTAAAAGAAAATAGGCTTAATTTTTGTGATCTCTCGGGGTATCTGGAACCCACACTGCTGTCCTCTCAGTAAAGAAATACATCAAGCCAGAAATTCGTTTCAATAGATCCCTACAGCTATTTAACCACAAACCATAACACTAACAAAGACAAAAAAGAAAGTATAATTGTCCCCTAATCAGAGATGTTTTATGATGCTATGAAACTGTCTAGTTAAATGTGATCCTTTGATTTGACTCATTCTTCACTTCACAGCCTGAAAATAATAAAGTGGCCTTTAAAATATCATTCATGCTGTATATGACAGAAGTACCTATTTAGACACTAATAAACTGAATATTTTTAAAATTTGTGTGTCAAATGTGTGTCATGCATATACAGATTTCTCTAGCAGTGGTTTGCGTGTAGATTTCAAACACAAAGATCTCTTAAATAAGGATCATTTTTTGAATTCATAGTCAACATATAAGAGGTTTATATAGAGAGAATCAATAAATGTACTGATCTTATGTAAATAATAGGTATTCATGTAATCAATAAAAAAAGTAACTGTAGTCTGATTCTGAGTGTTTTAAAATGTAATTTACTCTAATTACAAGTACTTAATTTTTGGACTCTGATTTCGCAATCCAGATTATATGTAATCAGTTACTGAAAGTCACTAAAAATGAGAATTATGCTCTCAAAAGTATTTTTCATAAATATCTGGTCGGACCATGTTGTCACACTTGTTTTATATAGTATGTTGTAAATTTATTTCTAATTTATATTTATATATGTATCATGAATAAAACAATGGTTTTGGTATTTTCATATGTAATCCTTTTTTGTTAATTATTTTGTTTAAATTCTACATACATCATTGATGAAAGGGAAAACAACATGCCTTAAGGTAGAAAAATCATAACATAAACAATGGTAAAAAGATTCCCAATATGATTTCTGCATGTTTCTTTAAAGGACAGGGTTAGACAGTCCCATCTTCCTGTTACAGGGCAAAGTTTCTGACTGATGACCAGGGTACTGATACTGAAGAAGAGTGAAGTTATTAGTCCACACCAGCAGGGGGTGATAGCAGCACTACAGTATTACCTCAAGTCTGAAAAGAAGTACGGGTAACTAATGATGAACAAACCACATTTTGATAAATCTGTTCATTTTTCATTTATTTAGAGAGGATGTTCTAGGGACTTTATCTGTGATTATTCACCCTCTAACCTTGCTGTGCCGATTATATTGAGAATTTTTTGGGAATCATTCAAATAATGGCCCCACATACGGTTCACCTGCTTACACTGTCTATATTCTGGTTATTTATTCTTTAATTCTGGGCTGGTAAATCTAACAGAAGCACTCTGACTTCTGGGAACCTGAAGGTGTTTGTTTGCTACCTTAAAGCAGTCACAGCTGCTCGATTTATTGGGAATCGTCAGAAACACTAAACTCCAAATCAGTCCAAACCACCAATTCCCAGTTCACAGTGATAAACTACGCAGCTCAAAAATCTTGCTTATCTACATGAGGCTATTGGCTTATCTTACATTTCCTGTTGACAAGGTGCTCTTAATAACAAGAATCGCTGGCATAGCATAGTGATGACAGTAGACTCACTTCATTCCTGTAGAAATCTCTACAGGGAAACCCCATTGGGTTTCCTCACATACAGTCATCAGAGACACCCTCACTCCATGAGTGCACTACAAATGCATATTTTACCATGGTAAAATCATGGACACATAACAGTGAACAGCTTTATTTGTGTCTGATCTCTGTGTTTCCTCAGTGTCGGTGCAGTCTCTGTGTCCAGACTGCTGCCCATCCAGCTGTTTCTTTATGTCACGGACCAGTTCCCCTTTGGGGAAACTCCTACACTGTTTTTTAGGCCGCAAAATCGAGTCGGATCAGGGTCCACATTCCAGTACAGCGAGTGAAGAATTCCATGATCTAATATGAGGTTCAGACAGACAAATCAGCCAGTCATCTTACTTTCCCTACTTTTCCCTAACAATACTAAAACTATTGTAACTGAAGCGGGGAAAAAGCCATTAGTGATATAGCCTTTGACTGAAGGACTCTACCACACAAACTTACATCAAGACGCCAAATCAAATAGAACAACCTTACAAATATCATATAGACGTATTTACATATTTATATTACTATCATACACAGTATTCAGCCACACGTCTAAATGATCTTTTCTCTTTCACATGTTTTCTGAAGTTTCAATGTGTTTGAACCAGCTGGTGATTTTTAGTGGATGTATGAAGTCGGGTCTCCTCACACAGGTGTACTAGCAGAAGAACCACAGGGGCTGAGAATCATCCCATGGACTACTAACTACAGAAAAAGTGGCACAATGCATTCGTCTATTTTTTAAAAACTAGATCTATTTTGAATCATTTCAAACATATTGATGTTTCGATTTCAAAATCCGCACATGCAAATTAAAATTGCTTTGAATTTTATGTCTAATGGAGAGATTTTTAGACATTTTTAAATTTGACTCAAAAGTCCAAATGCTTCACAGTAATTCCTTGCATGTGTTTATACGCACACACGTGAAACTCAACGAACAGGACTCATTTTACTGGAGTTTCATCTAAAGCTGGCACGAGCATGTTTCAACATGAGAGTGTTACTGAATCAATGCTGAGAAATGTAAATCAGTTCTTCTGCCTAATATTTCACCCAGAGATAATTCACAGCTCAGAGACTGGGCCATGCATCACACCTGTCATAAAATTAATTAAAAATTAGGCTATCAATGGAAAAGTCACTAACCTTAAATTCTAATCACATAACATCAATACCTAGTGCTAATAATCAACAAGCAAGTGTGTTCAATTACACACAGTGGGGTCCAAAAAACGACTGCATCTGAATCAATCCAATCTAAATTTGAAAATAAGCTGTGAATTTAAAATTCAAAAATGAAAATTCTGAAATGGAATATTTCAGGTCTCTTTGGAACATCTCAAATCATGCTGGTGAACATGATCATCAGGTTTAGTTCATGTAGCTCCAGTGCTGTCATTAAAGTAAAAGAGACACAAACCAAATACTGAGACCTCAGATTTAAGCACATTTTTGCAATTTATCCTTTCACTCAAATAGTTATGCTAATAAATAGAATTTGTAAAGGTACATTCTGCATTCAGTTTGAGAAACGTTGAGCCCCACTGAACTAAAGACTATTAAAATTAATGTATAAGTTAAGCAGCCTGTATGATAAATGGGAAACTCTCTCCGTTAAGTCACCAGACCGGTGGGTCATGTTAATGGTTACAAACATTTCTGCCCTTTCTCCCTTGACAGAGTCACATGCGAACAAACGTCACAGTGGATTGCAACACCTGTAACCTGAAAGCGCAGCTCACGAGTAAAAAGAGCTGAGCTCAGAAACAATTGAAGTCTACTCAATAGTCAAACTGTCAATCCATTCACAACACCCAAAAATTAGACAGGTTTTTCACACCTCAACAGAGCAGCGCTTTACCTTGTGGAGAGATGTCAGACTTGTCAGACTTATCCTTTTTCCTTTCACGACTTTTCCCTTCTTTATTTGAACTCTTCTCAGACATGATGGCCTTCAGATCTGTAGTTTCTCCGCTCTGTTAAGTTGTCAGTCAGTCAAAGTTCTGCGCGCGGTGTGAATGTGGGCTCCCTCCAGCCAACTGTACAACAGAAACTCTCCCCTGTGAGCATGTGTATTTTACATGCTCAAAGAGGCGGGACCAACTCTCAATGTGTCAGATTTCCGCGTGTCCCACGTTACAAGCAGTGTGTGCTTTACTAATCGGACTTTTATTTATTTATCAATTAGTAATGACAGCTTTGTCGGGGTATTTATGGCTACGGTGGCTGCTGCTTTAAAGATTTCTTCATATTTGAAGACATGATTCATTAAACAGCTCCTATTGGTCTCCTGATTGATGTGTACAGTACAAATGGCAAAGTTGCTGTCACATACTGTACTCGCAAACACTGTGACTGCACTAAATACTTTGAAATGTGTCATAACAAAGCACTTAACAGTAATTGATCAGTAGAAAAATATCATACACACATAATTCTTGTGTCATGCTCTGTCGTCCTTTCTTTGGATGTGACGACACATCGCTGACATAAGCACGGCGAGCTTGACAAGACCAGACATGCTTGCTTTCAGTTCTTGCTGTTATCACTGTTTGATGTGGATCTGCGTTTTTGTATGACATGTGGGACAAATGTCAGGCTACACCAACAGAGAAGATCACACAACATACTGAAACTGAGGCTTTACAATGGGGATGCATTTAAAAGAAACGTGCTGAATTTAAGCAGGTCGGATTGATCAGACTATTGTGTCTGTGACTATTTATTGTGTATTTACATTGTACTTACATTTTAAAAATACCTACATGTAACTACATATGTAATTAATTTATGCAATTACATTTATAATTATGCTGTTGACCCATCCCTTACACCTTAACCCACACTTAAACCTACCCAAAACACCTAACCTGTCCCTAACTTTACCAATATCCCACCTCAATAGCAGCAAAAGTGTTTTGCTATACAATATGACCACATTAAGTACATTGTACTTATTTTTTTTTCATAGTAGTTAAGGCCACATCTGTTTGCTATCTCATAATGTCATTCATTATCCTTCAGAACACACCAAAACTAAAATTCTGGTCAATAGCCATTTTCATTTTATTGCTGATATATGCCCAATATTAAAATTCCATACTATTTTGTTAAACAAATAATAAAACATTAATAAACGTAAAATAAAACATTCCAAACTAAAATCATATGCTACATGTTTAGCCATCACAGCATGTACAATATGTACAACAGTATGTAAAATGAATATTCATTTGGAGATTCGCTAAAAACATTTAACAGTGTTATTAAATTATTAGTATTTAAACATTTTTAAAGATGTAATTGTGCACAATTAAATGTCCAACATCAATGTGTTTTCACACGCTGCTTTCTATGTTTTATGGGTTCATTTCATAGGCGTTATACTGTGCAAACTGTATTTTCCAACTCTTTACCCTACACCTAAACCTCACACAACTTTCTGCATTTTGCAAGGTCAAAATTTACTGGTATTATTATACTTGTGGGTGTATATATATATATATATATATATATATATATATACACAGTAGTCAACATTTGAAGTGGATCAAAAAAGTTAATCTAAGTTGTCCTAAGACGATGGGTATTATTTTGATGAAAGGTTTTGAGGTTTCTTCAAATGTTGACTACTGTGCGTATATATATATATATATATATATATATATATATATATATATATATATATATATATATATATATATATATATATATATATATATATATATATATATATATATACACACACACTACTGTTGATATATGAAAAAAATACATCGGATGGGTCAAATTTATCGATTTTTCTTTTATGCTAAAAGTCATTAGGATATTAAGTAAAAATCATGTTCCATGAAGATATTTCGTAAATTTCCTACCATAAATAAATCAAAACTTAATTTTTGATCAGTAATATGCATTGCTATGAATTTTATATGTGATTTTCTCAATATTTAGATTTTTTTTGCACCCTCAGATTGCAGATTTTCAAATAGTTGTATTTCGGCCAAATATTGTTCTATCCTAACAAACCATACATCAATGGAAAGCTTATTTATTCAGATTTCAGATGATGTACACATCTCAATTTCGAGAAATTTACACTTATGACTGGTTCTGTGGTTCTCTGGTCCTGGGTCACACACACACACACACACACACACACACACACACATTTTAACATTTTATAAAACATTCTTTGTATCATTTATAAGATGCTGTCTTTGTGTGGTCTGACTTAAGGACCCTACAAAGCAGTATATTTCTGTTTTTACTATCTTTGTTGGGAAATTAGGACCCCACAAAGTAGTATAAACAAGGATGGGTGTGTGTTTGTGTGTGTATACACACACAAACCAAAAGAAAAAAAAAAAAAAAAAAAAAAAAACACACACACGCACAAGATTCACTGTTACTGATCAATGTAGGTGTTTATATCTAACTTTAGATGCCTCTGTGAAGGACAGAGTAGCAAGGACCTGGAAAGCATCTGATCCCGTGGCAAGGGTGGAGTTTCTTACCAAAAAGTGTTAGTGTGCATTCCTTTCTGAAATGTTAGCAAAATTAAATGTTTAAATATAAATGTTTAAATCAGTACTTAATGAAATAAACAAATGCTGAGTGTCTATGCTGATTACTAGCAAGTAGGTTTGTCTTTTTATGCTTTTACAGTGTATTTAATGTGGGAAGACAATATAATTATTTATTGTTTCTAAAGCATTTATGTTATATAACTACTCTTTCTTGTTGGATAATGCATATTTTAGAAGACATATTAATATAAAATTCACAGTATCTCTCTTCTGTAAATACTGACCCTGCTGTGTCAAGCTATCAAGGGCTGTTACATAAACTAAACACTATTGCCTAATCCAATTTAGGGTGACCTTTATAGCTTTAGTATGCAAAAACTACAATGCTTAATATAAAAAAAAATCCTATAAAAAACAAAGTCAACTGATAAAGTAATTTTTTCATTTTTATTTTTAAAAATATATTCAGAATGTAAATTAAGTTATAATAAATACTTGGTTTTTTTGTCACCAACAAGAGAAAAAAGGGTATACTGTATATATAAATATAAATATATGTACACACACACAATTATGAAACAACGGTAATTTTCTGTAAGTCTGTGTCATTTACGGAAATGTCTGGGCAGGCGTATTCACAGCAGTTTTGGTGTCCCCGCACTATTGCTTTGACTCATCAGGCTTGTTGTGCATTCTCATTGGTTTGCAAAAAACACTGTAACGGTATATTTTCATGCTTTCTCAAGCAAAGCAAATTGTGAAAGTCCACTGAAAACATATTGTCTTACATTTTTGGTCATAGGTAAGATATACAAATAAACAAAGCGATACAATTTGTAAAAATGTTTATATATAATTAATATACAATTTTAAATAATAACAAACAAGGAAAACAAAGAAAGGAAAGAATAAAATTCTCAGAATGGCTTTCTGAAGATTTTATTGTTCCCTTTGTTTTCCTTAAGCTTGTGTTGCTCACAATGAAAGTCATTGTCTGAATTTTTTGTTGTTTGCAGCACTGCAATGTTTCACTTGGCAATATTTTTAAAATATTATTATTTTTGGTATTTTACATGGCCTGTTGTTGGAGTAGCATCACACGGGTGAGAGGCTTTACTGCTATTCACTGGAAATATTATGTATCATATTGTTATTTGGTTTTAACTAGTTGCTTATTAGCATGCATATTACTATCATGTTCGCTGTTTATTACTACTTATAAAGCACATATTAATGCCTTAATGCGTGATCATATTTTTGATCCCTTAATCCACCCCATACCTAAACCTAATAACTAATTTACTAACTAATAATAAGAGGCAAATAAGGAGTTTGTTCAGGAAAAATTATGTGTTATGTGTTCCCTTTTTTAAAGTGTTACCGAAATGTACATACTTTTTATTTGTCTGTGATTCTTCTTTGAGTGTGTCCTAAGGCAGTGATGTGGGTGCATGGTATCTGTAATATCACAGCCAGTTTTGCTTTGTCGTTTTCAGGATATTTTAGGATATACTTCTTGTTTTAAGGATATTTGATATCTTACTGGAACACAGGGCAAGCAAAAAAATCTATTGATTTTAGGTAGGCAGATGAGACATAAAAGAATGTAAGAACGTTTTATTTACAGTGGTAATTTCAAGCTACCCTCACAAATCCAGTCCTGAGCCATTTCCTTTAGCACAAGCACCGGCACGTCAGTTACTGAGCAAACAGGTCACACTTCAAAGTTAGTCCCTGGTTCTGTTTAATTCGAACTTTTCAGTTTCACCCAGTGGGTGTTGAATGAAACTTGCCCCTCCAGGTCGACGCCACACAGTCATCCTTACAGTCTCAGAGAGGTGGGTGGGGATGGGCGGATCGAGGAAATCCAGGAGTTCTTCCTCCTTCACAAAGGCTGATGTGTCACACAACGGTTACAGTTCTGGATACGGTTAAGTGAGCTTGGAGTAAGAATGTGTGGGCTTCAATGAACGGGAGCATGCCACTGCAGACCTGCGCTCCAGTGCATGCAGAGCATGTGTGAACACAGCGAGCACTCATCCAAAGGGATCCGTCTCATCGAATAGAGACAGATTATACTTACTGACTTCAAACAGGACGCCAATGGCAGGAAGGAATCCTACCCAGGCTCACTGGAAGTAAACGTGCCTCTACCTACATTTCTGCAAAACTCAAAAAACATACCAATATGTACGAATCGCTGCAGTTTCAGGTTGAAATAAACACTAGAAACAGTAAAACTCCAACAACATTTACAGGGCAGCGTTTCAGTCAAGAAAGCCTAATTTCCGTACAATTCCCTCCACTATATTATGTGATGACTTCAAAATGATTTTAACATGCTGCTAGATTTGAAAACTGATACTTTTGAATGTTAGCATCACATACACACCTTCATATGGGTTTCCGTAGCAGCTTTGCTTGGTATCTCATGCTATATGTGAAACTACGGTTCAACAAAACAGCCCAAACCCGCATAGTAAGTAAGCTAGAATAGCATGGTTGCATTAGCATTTTTATACCACTTTTGCACTTTTGCATAACACTATCAAGTAAGTTTAGGGTTGGGTTTGGTGTCATGGGTATGTTAATTTCCAACACGATAGAGCATTTATTTTTTTAGCAACACTCCCCAGACATTTGAAGTCTGAACAGCTGCAATACGTACCTGAAGCTACGCAAAAAAGGCGCAGCAATACGTGCCTGAAGCAATGTAATGAAAATGTGTCCACGGTCATATACGTTATAGCACCACGTACTGGACATTTCACTTTAAAACTGCTGTGAAACGTTGCCACAAGCACGTTTTTTTTTTTTTTTTTTTTTCAGTTTATTGAACTGTCACATTTGTGAGTTTTGCAAAAAAAAAAAAAAAAAAAAAGGCACTCTTTGTGTGATATTGATTAACCATATGAATTGATACAAATATACATTTTCTGCCCCCATATCTTGAATTTTGGGAAAATGCATTTTATTAGTCTGAATCACGGAGTGAAAGAACAACTCCAAATGAGGTGTAGAGTCAGTCTAGCAAATGTTTAAGTTCTCATAACTCTTGTAGAGAATGTTTAAGTGCTCATAACTCTTATAATCAATGAAGCTGTCCATACACTGTATGATGATTTTTTTATTTCATTTTCACTAGTTTGTTTTAAGCATTATAATTTTATTGAAAAACCAAGGGCAAACCAAGTATATTTTTTTGGGTGTTACTGGGGGTCCATTAATGATTATGGGAGGTCCGGGGCCCCCAGCCCCCCCTCAATTCAAAAACTGGCTGCAGGACTCAAAGCTATTTACTGGAAACTAGGAAAGTTCACTGCAACCACAATTTATATTCTTTACAAAAACACAGAAGTGTACCTCAGTTCAAACCTTGTGCTTAAAAAAATCTTGATCTTGAAAAACTCATAATGCAAGCATGATATTTTAATTAAAAAAAAGCTAAATATTAGTATAGAATTCTATGTAACTTATTCAAATGTAATGTAAGTGTGATTTCAGTCAAGCCAGCTTTATTTACATTATGCTTTAATCTGCAATACAGATTGTCAAAGCAACTTTACAGTGTCAAAATAATAATGCAATTTTTCAGTTAAAGTCAATTCATTGTTGATTCAGTGATGTCATCATCCAGCTCAGCTCAGTTCTCTTGAAATAGTGTTGGTGCAATCAAGCAATTAAAGTGTGTAAGTTCAGCCTCCTGCTACCTAATTCACTTCTACGTCATCGAGACATTTAGGAATTTTACCGTAGTATTGACAGTAAGACACATATCCTTATTACAGGCACTATTACGCAGACACCTGATGGTGCAGAAATGGGGTCCCTTCCCGTTTACAACAGGTTTAATAAAATGATTCACGCTACAAAATAATGTTGTAAATACACGCTTGCATTGCTCAATGCTGTCATTTCCTTTAAACAATAATTGACAAAGATACGTAATTGGTGACTTTTCCTCACCTACGCCAAGTCTTTTCGAACAAACAATTTATAGTAGCTGTTTTCAAGGCACTTAGGGAACCTCAACTTTCCAGAGAACTTTTCTGAGAAATCGCAGACTTTCCGTGAGCGCAATCTGTATAAACATGACGCCTACATGTAAAGCGTAAACCCCTCGTCCCATCAGCACGATGCAAAACAACACCTTGACCGCCCCTCTATGGTCCGAGATCTTTTTGATTTGTTTTTCAGCATCAATGAAATACACTGTAAAATCATTTTTGCAATCATCACTTTTTCTGCTGTGGTGTTTTCTGCTGTTTGTAGAGGAATATGAATAATGACTGTACAGACAGCAGGATTACGCCTTTAATCCTTTGGGTCATGACGATTGTGTGAAAAGAGCTCATTAAAAAAAATAGCCTACAAGCATGAAAAGTAAAATACAGACATTCAGGAATGAGCAATAAATGACATGCAACACAGAACTCTACAGACGTCACAAAACGCTTTTAGGTCCTTTCCCTTTCTATGAGTTTCTAGGAGGGGCAAAGTCTGAACGTACAGCTTGTTTGAACTTGAACAGATCAGAACATTATCCAAAATGCTCACCGACGGCTCTCCCCATATTTATTTGGGCTTTGTTGTCTTGGATACACGCTACCCCTTATGGTCACATTTCTAGAGATATTATTTCCGTGATAACAAAACTGAAACATCAAGAGACACTGGCAAAAGATCTGATGAAACATCAACATATGTACTTTTGGAGATCTTGTCTACTGCCTAGTTATTTATACACTTAATATGATCATCAGACCTTGGAAACCAACTCCACATCACTTACCCCGTTTTGTTTTCTTACAGAAAAGCACCTTTGATGAAGTAAATATTTTTCTGGAGCAGTGCATGTGGGTGTTGAACGCAATAGATGCATTTTGCAGGTGTATGTTTTACATTGCCATAAAAGGTCATCAAAACCAAAAAACATGAAAAAACTATAATTATACAACCATAATGTAAATATTATGATTTGTGTGAAAGTTAGCGTAAAACACAAGCCCTGTGCTTTGGTGTGCTGAAGATACTGAGATGAAAAGGCCGAGTCATGAAGACAGCTCGTTCTCTGTCTTGCTCACATCCAGATGTCCCACGCTCTGTGTACTGCTCATAATGGACTGTTTTCATTCAACATTTCTGAAAGTGAAGTTGTTTGGGTTGTTTGATAAACACAGTTGTAACTGAAGGAAGAGCACACTCAACAAAGGCCAACCTGAGCACAACACACACATGCACAAAGCAGTCTGGGTCCAACTAACAGTGTTTTCGGTGGTCTTTTCGACCTCCGTGGGGGCAGCATGACAGCTTATTACTCAACATGTGATCAGCACTGAAAAACAGTTCATTATATCACATATTTGTATCCCAAAACGGTCATAGTTATTAGCTACATCTGACCACTTGATCTCAAAGAATCAAGAAAATTTGCATAAAGACAAACAGCTGTTTATGAAAGTGCTGTGACTGGGTTTTGTATAACTACATTTCATTTCAAAAGTCCCATTATGAGTCTCATTACAGAGTTTACATGAAAGTGGAAGATAAAATATAAACAAAGGAGTCACTGAGGAGTCATCAAGACGCTTGTTAACGCAAGCAAATGTGAATCATCCAGAGGAGGTTTAAGCAGATCACATCTTGTGTGTCACGTGATGCTATTTTTCAGGCTATATATTTTATTCTATATGGTGTTAGACTGCAAAAAACACAAATGTGTTACGAACAATATGCTTTATGACTTTATTGCATACTAACACAGTGTTTTATACAGTAAAATGGAATCTAAGAGGCAGTTTGTTAACTGCATTAGTTCATACTTCTAAAGAATTTGTTAAGCTTAATTACCATTAATTTACCAATACATTATTTAAAATCAAAAGTTGTATCTGTTAATATTATGTAATGGACCTAACACTGAACTAACAATAAACAGTTGTGTTTTTTATTATCTAATGTTAACAAACAAAATTCATGTATTGCTCATTGTTAGTTATCGTTAGGTTACTGTGATTCCAGACAAATTCCAGAAAGGTTGTTTTGTAATAATGTAATGACGTTTTATCAATCAAACCTCTAGAAGCTTGCGTACTGCAAAAAACGGCGCATTTTTATGCCATCCCAAAGAGGCACAAAATCACTTTTACAGACTTTCTCATTAAATGTACCCTCCTGGTGGAATGACCTGCCCAACTCACTCCAAACAACTGAGTCCTTAGCTATCTTCAAGAATCGGCTAAAAACACATCTCTTCCATCTTTATTTGACCCTCTGACTCTAGCACTCTTTAAAAAAAAAATCCCTTTTAGACTTAAACTCTATTCATTTACTTACTGCTTGTTTTCCCTAAAAAAAAAAAAAAAGCTATTTATTTATTATACAATTAACAAAAAACAACAAAAAAAGCCTCTAACACTAGCTAGCTTATTCTTTTATATTCTATTTGTTTTTCTTTTTATTTATTATATAATTATTTAAAAAAAATCCTTGCTACATGTACTGCGTTAGGCTAATTGAGACTTGTAATATCACTTGCATGTTATTGCTCTTTTGTTGAATTTGATTTCTTCCAATGTCCTCTTTTGTAAGTCACTTTGGATAAAAACGTCTGCTAAATGTCTAAATGTAAATGTAAAGCAAGAAAAGAGCAATAATATACAAGCGCTGACAAGTCCTGGTTTGTCCAACACAGTACATGTACCAAGTTTCTTTTTTTTTAATAATAAATAAAAACAATATTTTTTAAATAAAATATATTTTAAAAATATTTTTTAAATAGTGTTTTTTTAATAAAAACAATTATTTTTTTTAATAATAAAAGAGAAAAGTAGACAGAATAGCAAAATTATAGAGAATGCTAGTGTTAGAGGGTCAAGTTTTTTTTTTTTTGTTTTTTTTTTAAAGAAAACAACCAGATAGACTGTAATAGAAATAGAATAGAGAGTGCTAGTGTTAGAGGGTCAAAGAGGGTCAAGTATAGATGGAGATGTGTCTTTAGCTGTTTCTTGAAGAGAAAAAAGAACTCAGCTGCTCCAATCAAGTTGGATGAGTTGAACAAGGCATAATGGCATAGCAATATCACATGTAATGCAATTGTTTACAACAGGATAATACAGAAAAAAAAAATAAAGAGCAAGGGCCACACAAAAACAACTGACTATGACACACGCTTTGGCACTGGTTCTGACATTATTCACTCAGGTTCATTAAATATTACAAGGGTCTCATGTCAGAATCCAGTTTTTTTGGCATTGTAGTCATACAGAAAGCTCTCCAGCAATTTGCCAGAACATTTCCGAAATCTAAACCCAGTGTGAAAGTAGTTTATGTAATCTAAGATACAATCTAGCACTGATGTCAAAGATGCTGCTAATCTTGCAGTATATTTTGTGTCATTTGGTAAGAGAGACTCAATCACCGAAGGACAGTGAATGTTAAGGATCTGATGTTATAGGGTGTAATCTTCCTGACAGACAAGCAGTAGGTACTAGTGAAGCTGGGAAAATTCACACCTGGGATGTGTGCTCTCCCATCTACTCTTCTCCCTCTACAAAAATAACTGCATTTCTACAGACCCCTCTGTCAAGCTCCTGCAGCTTGCAAATGACACCATAGTCATCCAGGACAGTGATGAGTCTGCATTGAGAAGGGAGGTTAATCAATTGGCTCCACACAGACTCGTCAACTTGTGTGGTTTGCTCGCAGATTTAGTGGCAGCAAACAGTGCAAACAGCCGTGTTAAAGAAAACAGACTGGCTGTATTACACTTTTAATTAGAATATCTAAAAAAATGTGGTTGCCCGGTTGAGAAAATAAATAAACCACTGTGCAATGTATTGATTTAAGAAAAGACTCAGATTGGGAACTTGTCATCTGACAACTGCAGCCATGAAAACTTGTGGAGGCTTGTTACCAGTTCAAGATTACACAAATGCCAAATTCAAATGAAAAACCATCAGGATAAATGACCAGCAGGCAAATATCACAGAAGATTATGCTTAATAAATCGAGAAAATTACCACAATTAAAATACAATTCATTGTGTAGCTTTATTTGAACCCCTTACAAAAATTAACCATGGCTTTACTACAAATAAACCAAAAAAACATGGTTACTTTACTTAAACCATGGTAACTACAAATTAACCATGGTTTCGGTAGTCTAACCATAGTTTAACCATGGTATTTTTAGTAAAACTGTGTGGTTTTACAAATGGTAATCAACACGCCAAAAAAACATGGTTACTACACTTTGACTATAATAAAACCATGGTTAATTTTTGTAAGGGACAGAATCAACAGTGAACTGAATTGAGCTAAATAATGCCACTACTGTCATTAAGAGCTGCTTTATTGCAGAATCTGAACTGTGTTAACTGGAAGCTTCATTACCAAGAACAATTCCTTGTTGTGCAAGCACACATGGTAAAAAAAAAGGTCTTTCACGTTAAAGGGGTCGTCGGATGCCCATTTAAAAATCTTTAAAAATTCTCAATAGTGTAAAACAACACCCTTTTTACCTTGTCAAAATGAGCTCTGCAAAAATCAACCGATTCTGATGGATTGTTCCTTTAAATGTTAATGAGCTCTGCTCACCCCGCCCCTCTCTTCTCTCTGTGGAGTGACAAGCCTGTTTACTTTACCTGCATTTATCCCCGTTTAGTCATTAAACTTGCTAACTAGCATGTTATTAGGAAAGGTGATTGCAGAGATTCACAAAAAAAAAAAAACATTATACTTATGTCTGCTGTAGGTGAAGCTGGATCACGAATGATTCACGTGAACATAGACGGATATATGTAGATCGGGAGGCCCATTCCCTTCAGAAACAAATGTAATCCACTGCATCTTCAGCAGCTCAGATGTCGGGAGTAAATGATGACCACTATGTTCATTATTACACCCAGCAACACAACACCTCAATCGCTCAATCGGAGATATTCTTGTCTAACTTACCTCCCTGCTTCAGCATTGAAACATTTAGGGTCTGAGGTAAGCCACACCGATGGACATCTGAGAATGGCTCGATTTGATAGAGGGGATATTATTTTTACAGATTAATTCAGAACCACTGCATGTATTTTTATCATTATAGGGTAGATTTGTACATACATTGCCAACACACATTAATGTTCAAACAATATGTAAAAGTGAACTTCGCATCCGATGACCCCTTTAAAACATGTTTAACATTCTTTGGCTGATTAATCAAAAGGAGCACTTCAAGGAAGCCAAAAATGATGTCACTGTGATATTATAGTTAACATCCAGACCACTCCGCTTCTGAATCCATAGGCAGAGGGTGAACCAACTCAGGGTAATGCTAAAAGTATATTAGTGTAATCTAGGGGTGTGTGATATACAGTATATATCGTCTATGATAATATATGAAATTGTTTAAAATTATATGTTACTTGAAACTATCGAGTATATCCCAAAAAATAAATAAATGAAAATAAATGCAGAGAGAGTGCATGTATACACTACATGATGTAGGTTAGAGCAGGGGTTCCCAACCTTTTTCACTCTGGGGCCCCCCTCCTTCTCTGGTCGGTTTTGCAAGGCCCCCTATGCCTGACATTTCCTCTTATACTGTACTTCCGCAGCAAAGAGAAAGGGGTTAACAGTGCTGCCGTGAGATTCTCATGTCCGGGGGTTGAAGCGACCTCAATAACGTGATATTAATTGTCCAATTGTCATGAATCTGGTCGGTGACCTGCGGTCCGCTCACCACCAGAGGTCGCTCTCGCTCTACCATTACACACAGACTGTTGCTCTACACCCCGGACTACATCTCCCACTATCCACCACGCTGATTGCGCCATACACCTGTGGCCAATCAGCAACCCTATTTAAGCCTCACAGACTTCTCTTGTGCCTCCCTCCGCTATACCTTTTGCTATTGTTCTGACCCTGCCTGTCTGACCATGTATTTGTCTCGTCCCATAAATAAAAGCTCGCATATGGATCCCCTCGCCTCTCGTCTCCCTCTCCACATGACAGAATACTCAGTCGAACAAGGATCCAGCAGCTTCACCCACGGACATTCAGGTATGGACACAAACAGGACTCTACTCAGATTAAAACAAGGACCGCGATCACTTGAACAATACATCAAAGAATTTCTGGCCATTGCGAACTATTCCTCCCTCCCCGACTGTATTATCATTGAGATTTTTTGTGATGGAGTAAACCAGCCGTTAAGGGGGAGGCTGAGACGCGAGGGTCCGCGCTCATCATTAGCTGCTTTTTTGGACTTTGCACTATTGTGTGTGGGCTCGCCGTTTACTGTGGGCGTCGCGGAGGAGGAGCGCGACATCGCGGTGATGCCAGTTGCTCAACCCGCTCTTCAAATGGCGGCCGTGCCGGTGCGCGCTCACAAAATGGCGGCGACGGCGGAGCCCGTTTACAAAATGGCGGCGATAACGGAGCTCTGTCACGTCACAGCTGCCATACCAGAGCCAAGTCAAGTAGCAGCTGCGTTTCCTGATTCAAGTCAAGTTTCCGAGTCAAGCTAAGTTGCATCTGCGTTTCCTGAGTCAAGTCAAGTTGCAGCTGCGTTTCCTGAGTCAAGTCAAGTTTCCGAGTCAAGTCAAGTTGCAGCTGCGTTTCCTGAGTCAAGTCAAGTCACAGCCGTGGTTCCTGAGTCAAGCCAGGTCACAGCCTTGGTTCCTGAGTCATACCAAATCAGAGCTGTCGTTCCTGTGTCAAGTAAAGCTACAGCTGTATCTCCCAAGTCAAGCAAAGTCACAGCTGGTCTCTACGAACCAAGTCAAGTCATCGCTGGTCCTCATAAGCCAGGTCAAGCCTCAGCCAGTCACCACGAATCAAGTCAAGTCACAGTTGATCTTCATGGGCCAGGTCAAGTCACAATTGATGATCATGAGCCAGGTCAAGTCACAGCTGATCTTCATGAGCCAAGTCAAGTTGTTGCGGCTGTTCCAGAGCCAAGTCACGTCTTGTCTGTCCGTCCAGAGCCTCCTCATGTCTCCTCTGTTTGTCCAGAGTCTCATCACGACACGTCTGCCAGTGTGATGGCGATCACCATTCTCAGTATGTGGGCTGCACACTACGCTCCAGAGGTCTCGTCCGCTCTAGAGGTCCTGTCTGTTATCAAGTCTGCGCCAGAGGTCTCGTCTGATCTCCCAGAGCCTCATCACGTCATGTCTGCCAGTGTGATGGCAATCACCATTCTCAGTATGTGGGCCACACACTACGCTCCAGAGCTCCCGCCTGGTCACAAGCCTGCTCCAGAGCTCACGTCTGTTCACAAGTCAGCCCCTGAGGTCACTTCTGATCCCAAGCCTACTCCAGAGCTCACGTCTGTTCACAAGTATGTCCCTGAGGTCATGTTTGATCACAAGTCTGCTCCAGAGGTCCCGTCTGGTCCCAAGTCTGCTCCAGAGGTCCTGTCTGGTCCCAAGTCTGCTCCAGAGGTCCCGTCTAGTCTGAAGTCTGCTCCAGAGGTCCCGTCTGACCACGAGTCAGCTCCAGAGGCCTTCCCCGTCAGAGAAGCTGCGCCAATGCCTCCAGAGGTGTCAGCGCCAGCTGTAGAACCTCTTATGGAGGGGGCGTTATCCTTTAAACTCTCTGCTTCTCTCTTCATTCTCTCTGCCTCCTCTATCCCTGCTCTCCCCAGGTTCCAGTCCTTGACGCGGGTGCCCGCTCTGCCCTGGAGGGCCCCTGCGCCTCCTGTTCCGCCCTGGAGGGCCCCTGCGCCTCCTGTTCCGCCCTGGAGGGCTTCTGCACCTCCTGTTCCGCCCTGGTGGGCTGCTCTGCCTCCTGCGCCGCCCTGGAGGGCTCCTGCGCCTCCTGCTCTGCCCTGGAGGGTTCCTGCTCTGCTGGTCCTGCCTCAGTTACCGGGTCCTCCGCATGGACCTGGTCCTCCAACCCTCGTCCTGTCTCGGACTACATCTCTCACTATCCACCACGCTGATTGCGCCATACACCTGTGGCCAATCAGCAACCCTATTTAAGCCTCACGGACTTCTCTTGTGCCTCCCTCCGCTATACCTTTTGCTATTGCTCTGACCCTGCCTGTCTGACCATGTATTTGTCTCGTCCCATAAATAAAAGCTTGCATATGGATCCCCTCGTAACATAACTTATACTTATAAAGTAATATAATAGTTACTTTCCCCGGCAATTAGCTACTTTCAAAATGATCTAATTCTGTGACTAACTCACTTACTATTTGTGAGAAGTAACTACTAACTATAACTAATTACTTGTTTAAAGTAACGTGCCCAACACTGAAAACATTATTTTTAAATGATAAAAAAAAAAAAAAAACATTTTTTTTTTAATTACTATAGGGTGCCACTGCCAAGACACATTTCAGTTCAAACAACATGTAAAAGTGAATTTTGCATCCAAGGACCCCTTTAAATGACATTTTAAACACAAGTTTTTGTTTTATTTGTATTTCTACTACAAAAATAGTTCCAAATTAAACAGTCTGTTTGAATGCCTTTAGATTCTGTGCCACTTCTGCATTGCAAACACAAATTTTGTTGATACTTGATTTTATTTGATTGGTAACAGCCCTCTTGTGTCTTACTGCTTAAATTTATTGATTACATTTAAGAATTTGACAAAAAAGATGATTCATACAGTTAATTAGGTTAGGAAAAAATTGTTCTTATAAAGCCAAAAAGGCCCATAAGTAAACGTCAATTTAAACTTATTGGAAAAGGTAATTTCGACAACACATTATTGTAAGGTGTCCTTGTTACATGTTACATGTACTTACTATTATAATAACAATTAATCACGCAGAATTACATGCAAGTAACCCTAAGCCAAACCCTAATCCTAACCCTAACCATACAGTAAGTACATGTAGTTAATTACTAAATATTACGCAGTACTTATATGTATTATTACAGTGCAACAAGGACACCTTAAAATAAAGTGTAACCAATTTGGTGGCCCCTGTTCATTTTAAACATTTGGCCAGGGAAAGGCTAAGCTTTGTTTTACATGTGTCACCTGTGTCTGAACCTGACAATCTGGCCAGTCGACAGTCTGAGGTACGAGTGGTCGGTCCAGCAACACCTGTATCTTCCCCAGCAATCTGTTTTAAGCGTTTGCAATACATTTTTACAGAGTCCATTAAACCTGTTCATTGTGTGTTCATGTTAGTTAGTGCATTAAATACTGCTAACAGATAGAACCTTTGATTTTAGCAGCTTATTTGTAAATCTAGAAATGAACTCAGATTAATAATAAATGGTGCAAAAGTACTGTTACTTGTTAAGTCATGTTAACTCATCCAATTGTGTTGATAGAGGGAAACAAGATACAATTATAATTTTAACATTATTACTGAAAATAGGTAATATTCAACAATCTGGACATGGAGCCTCTTTGAGATCCATAAAAAAAACGTATACTCACTTCTGCTGTAAGTGAAGCTGGATCATGAATTATTCACGTGAACATAGACGAATTTATGTAGATCAGGAGGCGCATTCTCTTCACAGAAACAAACGTAATCTACTGCATCTTCAGCGGCTCAGATGTCGGGAGTAAATGACGACCACTATGTTCATTATTACATCCAGCAACACAACACCTCAATCGCTCAATCTGAGATATTCTTGTCTAACTTACATCCCTGCTCTGGCATCAAAACAATGGAGGTTGGACTGTTACAGCTGATCTGAGGTAAGACGCTCATGTCAATCAACTATCGTGGGAGTGGCCTCTGTTGGTGTGATGCCACAATGACAGGCATCTGAGAATGGCTCGATTTGAAAAAAGGGGATATTACTTTTACAGATGAATTAAAAACCACTGCATGGATTTTTATTATTATAGGGTAGATTTGTACATACACTGCCAACACACATTAATATTCAAACAACATAAAAAAGTGAACTTTGCATCCAATTTGGTACAATGCACTTATTGAGTACATACTGTACATGTTTTTACATTGTACTTATATTTTTAAAAATACTTATATGTAATTACATCTGTAATTAATTTCTGTAATTACACTGTTGACCCATCCCTTACACCTTAACCCACCCTTAAACCTACCCATAACACCAAACCTTTCCCTAACCTTACCTGTATCCCACCTTAATAGCAAACGTATCTTGCAATACAATAAGACCACAATAAGTACATTGTACTTATTTTTTTGATGTAAGTACATAGTAGTTAAGGCCACCTAATAAAAGTGTGACCGAAAAGTTTATTAACAACTAGAATCTAAAATCATATTGCAATATCTTTAATACTTCTTGAGTTATAGGCACGTGAACTTTGGAAAAAGAATATTTATGGCACTCAAACAGGTATGTATCATACCCCTGTGGACTGTTTATGTTGGTTTTCTTCTGTGCCCATATATGGTCTTTCCTGTTCTGTTCCTTGTTAAGTCATTATTGGTTAATTACCCACACCTGTCCTTGTATCGTTAGCACCCCTGGATTATAAATTGGATTCAGTTCAGTGTTTGTCGTCGGATTTTAAAGTTATGTTGGTGTGTGTTTTCCTGCTGTTCCTGTCTGGAGTTACCATTTGTGGATGTTATTAAAAAACCTTTTTGGTATATTTCGCCTGCCTACGTCTCCTTCCAAACACAAGCGTGACAGAAGATCCGACCTAACGTATGGAAGTTGCCGCCCTAGCCCGCAGAGATCTCCCATTTGTGGAGTATGCCTGGGAGTTCTGCGGGCTGGCAATGAGGTCAGGGCTGGACGACGCCACCATCAACTCTCTGTTCTGGATTGGGGCCAATTACTACTGTCCTGTGGACCTCCCAGAAACCACAGGACTGAGCTGGAGGGAAGGGATCCTCCGGTGTCTGGAGAGTGTCCAGCTCCAATTCAGAACCAGCCCACGGACCCACCCAGAGCCCAGCCAACCCACACCCCGACTCGCGGAGCCAGAGCCTGAGCCCACCGTGGACAGAGAGCCAGAGCCGAGAGCGACAGAGCCATCACCAATGGGAGTGACAGCGCGAGAGATCACTACAGAGCCTGAGCCTATCGAGTCCGACCAGGTGCAAGAGCCAGCCACAATGCCTGCGACGGTGGATGTTCCAGTGGGGAGTGAGGGTGCTGAGGACAGCACCGCCCACTGCACCGCTGAGGGTGAGCGACATCTGGATCTGGGACATTTAAATGTGGAACAAGATTTGATTGATTTCTCTGAGGATACATATGTGGAACTTCCTGCCTACCCTGAACTTTCTGCCTGCCTGGATTTCCCACCCACCCTCCCTCTGTTATCTCCTCCTGACAGCCCCGCTGCTCACCCTCAGCTGTGCGGTGGGCTTAACTGGAGGATCCCTCGTCTCCGCCTCCAGCCTCTGAGTCCTGGACTCCGCCTCAGCCCTTCGACCCAGCAGCTCCACCCCGGCTCTCAACTCCCTCGTCTCCACCGTCGCCCATCGTTCCACCAGCTCCACCGGGCTCCATCGTCCCTCCGGCTCCGCCTTGGTCGGTCGTCGTCCCGCCATCGCCTCAAGACTCCACTCCTCTGGCTGCACCTCGTCACTCTGTCCCACCGGCTCCATTGGGCTCCTCCTTCCCTCCAGCTCCGCCTCAGTCCTCTGTCCCTCCGGCCCCTCTGCGGACCTATGGATCTCCAACTCCACCTCGGTCGCCAGAGCCTTGGGCTCTGCCTTGGCCCTCCGGATCCTCAGTGTCACCCAAGACCCATCGCCTCTCCGTCTCCGTCTCGGGCTCCACCTCCACCTGTTCCGCCACCGTCGGTCGGCCCCCTGGAGTCGTCAGCCCTTCTTCCACCATGGCATGACTCCTCCTTCCGTCGGCTCCGCCGTGGGCTACCATCATGGCTGCGGTCTGGGTCTCGCCTGGCTGCTCCTGCTCAGAGTCCCTTCTGTCTCCTCCCTCCGTCAGATCCGCCATGGATTCTTCTGTCTCCTCCCTGGCTCCTTCCTCCGTCGTCACCACCCTGGACTTTGTTTGTTGTCCTCCTCCTGGGAGTCCGTCCTCCGCCTGAGCCTCCTCCTACACTGATATTTTGTTACCTTCCCACGTCTTCTGTGTTTTTGTTTTTTCTAAGGCGTGGAGGAGGGGGTAGTGATGTCACACCCCTGTGGACTGTTTATGTTGATTTCTCCCTTCTGTACCCATATATGGTCATTCCTGTTCCATTCCTTGTTAAGTCATTATTGGTTAATCACCCACACCTGTCCTTGTATCGTTAGCACCCCTTTATAAGTTGGATTCAGTTCAGTGTTTGTCGTTGGATTCAGTTTTGTGTTAGTCGTTGGATCTTAAAGTTATGTTGGTGTGTGTTTCCCTGCTGTTCCTGTTTGGAGTTACCATTTGTGGATGTTATTAAAGACTTTTTTGTTATATTTCGCCTTCCTACATCTCCTTCCAAACACAAGCGTGACAGTATGTTCAATGCAGTTGTCTTGACTGAAAGAAAATATGTCTCTTGTTTTAACATTATTTGTTCTTCAGACATTCCTCTTTAAATAAAAAGAAGTATCTTAAACTGACCCACATTTGGTTTTTGACCACTGAATGTGTACATTTTAACGATTTACTTCTGGAGCCATATTAAAATTCCAATATCTCTGGAACTGAATTTCATAGGGCATTAAAAATAAAGATGCCAAAAGGAAAGTTTGTTAGAACCCAATGTCTAAAAGGGCATTAAAATATCTTTAATACTTCTTGAGATACAGGCATGCAAACTTGAAGAAACTAGAGAAACTTGAAAAGTGCTGTTTGCCCATTTTTAAATGGCACATAATCCAACAAAAATTGCTAAAGTCAACAGATTTTACTAACAGAACTACCAATCTCTGTGTAAAAATAACATTATGATGCTGCCATCTTTCTGAAGTCATTTTAACCCCCCTGTAACTTCAGGTGAAAATGCCATTATGACCACTGTCTATAAAATAGTGGATTACACAGTAAATATTCATCAATGACATTTGATATTTTGGCTTTCATCACTATATGTGTCTATCTTTCCTCAGAAACCAATTTTTTAGCAAAATCAAAAACTTGAGTCGGGAAAGTTATTGAAATTTTAGTTGTTTTGACACAGAATGATTGAATAACATTTGTTAACAGTTTAAGGCCATAGTTTTGCTGCCCGTGTGCTTAATTGCTCTAATCTGCCACTTATCTCAATGGTAAAATGATCTTTAGTCAATTACTGAAATACATTAATTCAACCTCTACCTATAACAAACTGAGACAACTGTGTATCCACTATGAGTGAATTTAGATTATTTGTAAATCATAAACATCATAAACAGAAAACATTTGAGCAAATTGTAGTAGATAATTGGCCAAATTATCTTAAGATGTAAATGCACACATTGAGCAGACAGACAGTTTTGAAAGTGGAAGGACTTACAAGCATGACTCAGTTAATTATTATTATTATTTTTTTAAATTGGTGTTACTCATTTCGACCAGATTCAGATCCAGTGATGCATCTGACCTAAAGTGAACTTGCTACCTTCCCCACCTGTTAGTTCATTTTCTTTCCATTCAGATATACTGTACATCCTCTTGAAACTTGACGTGGACTAATGTAAACAGCTCAAGAAGCCAAACCGATTAAAGCCCACCACCTGCGCTTTCTCATCATGAGATGGCAATGTGTGTATTACTAAGCTACAGAAGAGGCGGATGGGTTCTTACAACAGGATATGACCTTCAAACAAACCCACTCAACCCTGAGGAAACGTCAAGTAATCTTCAGATTAACTTCAGTGCTTCGCTTATAACCCTCCCTGATGACAGTATAAGATGAAAGACAATCAAACAAAACTAACACCTGGAAATGGAGCATTTAATAATCACCCTTAAAGTAACTCCCCGTTCACTCAACGCGTCCTTGTAGGCTCAAATCCACACTAATAGACATATACTTAGCCTTTTGTAATCAACTAACTGCTAGTGGATGTAAAACAGGAGAGGGACTGGTTCAGAAAGTGGTTCAGGTGAGGGACCAAACTAGTTATTTTCTTCCCAGCTGCTTCACCTAAAATCTAAACAGTGTAATTTAGAAAGGAACCCTGTCCTATCGACTCCTGTGGGGGTCCAGGCCCCTGGCCCTCCTCTTCCTCCTCAAACCAAAAACAGCATTTTCTGTTTTTATGGCCTGTGGCATCTATTTATAGAGGCACTAGAAAGCATGAGTTCATTATTTTTCCTCCTGATAGGGCTGAAGGAGTGTTCCATTCTCCTGTTTGGAGATGTGGGTGAAGCAGCAGATTAGCAGTAGCAGATTCACTGAACACATCTCCACCAGTATCTTCCCTTTTAAACAGAACTGAATGAATGAAGGTCAAACCAACAGCTCTCTCCATGCACTGTGAACGTCACAGTGATATCAGTCAGGATTTGTTCTGGACTTTTCCACTGCACTTCATCTTTTGTGTTCTGCAGATAACATTCATGCTGTGTGGGCAAGATGCCCCCCTTACGGCAATGTGCATTGACTATTAAACTTTAAAATATTTAGATGTATTATATTTAGCATGTGCAGGATGATGATGCATCAGCCAATGCATTATTAAAGGAAATAAACAGAAACATCTTTTGCTTATTTTCTTGTCATAGTGCAAAATGTTTAATTATTTACCAATCCCTGGGGTAAGACCTGCAACTAAACAAAAGACTTTTGATATCAGTCTTATTAATATTTATATATTTTTAAAAGTGTCATTAATGTAAAATACTGAATTAGCAATTGTATTTAAAATTTAATTTTACCAATGAACCAATGACAGACAAAACAGAATCTGAGTAAAAGATATTCATCTGAAAGATAAATTGATTCTGTGACTTATATACAGGTATATTGTATATGAATATTGTCTTACTGTAAATGTCAAATAGTAACTGATCTCACAACCTGCCAAAAAAAAAAAATGTATTAATAATGTATTAATGTATCAAAAACCATTGAGATAAGTGGCAGATTAGAGGAATTAAGTACATGGGCTTAAACTGTTAACAAATGTTATTCGGTCATTCTGTGTCAAAACAACTAAATTTCAATAACTTTCCTGACTCAAGTTTTTTAAAAGGTATCAACATTTTTGAAAATCATCTGTTTTTACAAATGAACTCTTGTAAAACTGTAAATAAAACAACAATTGCTATAGTATGTTTTACAAAAAAAAAAAAAAATAATAAAAAAAAAAAAAAAAAGCTAATCTCAGTTTTTTTGCATCAAACTTTCATGCTTACCTGAATGTGTTATTTGCTGTTTCTTTGCAATAGCTTGTGAAACTGACTAGCAATTTCTCAGTGAAAATTATTTCTACACCAAATCCTTTCAGCGTTTAGCTTTAGATCATCAGTGTTAGTAAGAGAAGGCAGTGCCATCTGCTGGAAGCATTGAGGAACATATACTGGTGAACATGAGCTGATGTCTTCCATCAGCTCCATCAACATTATCCAAGAGAGGAGCACTGATCTTAGAACAGATATTTTAGCATTCAATCTAAAAGAAGTTATTTAAGGCCCAGTTCTTACTTTTCAGTAAGTGAAATAAAACAAAATGACTGAAACCTAAATTAAAAATAAAAACTGAAAATGTAAAAACACAAGCTAATTCAACCTAATAAATACAACAAAGGTGTATAAATAACACTAGCCTAAAAAAAAAAAAAAATCAGCATATTACAAGCATGGCATAATCGTTTGTAATATACAAGTTTCAGCTGCTGTTTTTTTTAATTTTCTAATGTTCTTGCTGACAGAAGAAAAAGCAACACGATTTCTCTAGATGAAATTCAAACAACCAGGGATGTTCTGAGGCAGAGGGATAATGTGCTGTGTGCACTTACTGTACAGCTGCGCAGCCCTCATTTAACAACAAAAAACTCAAAGACTTTAGGGAATGAAGTGCCCAAGATGCATCAACAGCTGCCATAAACAGAGGGAGAGAAACTTAATCATAGCCAAATAGTTTCATAGACAGTACCTTAATTTGAACACATTTCCAATTTGATCAAATAGAGGTCTAATCATACTTACCTGAGCAAAGTGGAAATAAAACTTTGCATAGAGAGTTTGAATTTACAGAAAAATGTCAAACATTTGGCAAAAGTTTTCAATAATAAAAAATTAAAATTTTGATACCTAGCATATCAAAATCAACTGCGGGCGGCAGATCATTTTCTTATTTAGCGCCAAAACTCTGGAATAATCTACCCAACACTGTATATGTTTAAATCTAGATTAAGGACCCATCTCTTTAACCTGGCCTACACATAATACATTAACACATTTCTATAATTTAAATACATTAAAAGATTGTTAGGCTGCATTAATTAGGTCAACCGGAACCGGGAACACTTCCCATAACACCCAATGTACTCGTTGCATCATAAGAAGAATGGCATCTACGCTAATATTAGTCTGTTTCTTTCTTATTCCGAGGTCACTGTTGCCACCAGATCCAGTCTGTGTCCAGATCAGATGGTGGATCAGCACCTAGAGATGACCTCTACGGCCCTGAATGTCAGTGGGGACCACTTCAACTTGATGAGCCCCAGAGACGGATCGTCAGTGAAGAACTTGTCACCTAGACGGCCGTCGGAGCAAGACCACGGGAACCAGATGAGTCCTCTGCAATCTGACTTTGCTGCAACATGGAACTTTTGTGTTATTGACACATTATTGTCCTATTTAATACTGCAAAGTTGCTTTGACACAACCTGTTTTGTTAAAAAGCGCTGTATAAATAAACGTGACGTGACTTGACTTGACTCCCAAATTGTGCCTAGATTGTGGGCTGTTTCTTTGACTGTTTTAGTGTGTTTCTCACTCCGGTACTGCTCCATCACCACCATTAAAATTTTTTAAAACCTATTAAAAACTTATTAATATTAAAAATATTAAGCGTTGCTATAGTTTACTGACAGATAAAGCCAGACATTGTGATACTGTTCTGTACAACCCAGTCCACCAAAGCAACAGATAATTATTTGTTAGCACAACTTCAGTCTTACATTTTATGTGCAGCTGTATGGAAATAAGCAAAAGCACACTGGCATTACACCACTGGATGTGGCCAGAATCCACCGCATGTGGTTTCAGTGATGTGATCACAGTGCATCTTGAAATGCATTACACCTAGCTTTTAATGAAGTCAATGGCAAATGGCAAAGTCCAAACGTTGAAATATGATGCACAATTTCTTATACGTAACGTATTACAAACAAAATGCACAAAATTCTGCATGCACAGTGCATAGTTGCTGTGTTCAGAACCGATGAAAGTCACCATGATAATGTCACCAGAGCTACCGCAAGTATAACTGTTGTTTTTGCTATTACACATCAAAAAGGACACACTTAAGACAAGTTTTGTTCTTAAGACAAAACAAGCACATCACAGCACTAAGCATGTGCATAAGATATTTTTGACTCTGAGAAAATAGATGGATTTAAGTGTTTATATATTTATTTTTCCATTATTTTTCCTATTAATGGGATTATTTTAGGTCTACATCAACCCTTTCAATCTGATTTAACTTTTGGATTGATCTTAATTGGACAGATTGAGGTGTTTACATGAGATTATTTGATTGCATTGAAGTTTGAGTGGTTAACTTTATTTTTTCAGAAAGCCCAAAGAGCATCCAGAAAAATCAGAAAGAATTGTTAAGGAACATATCAAACCAACATGCTTATTTATTTGTGTAATATCTGAATAACAATTACAGATCCACCACCAGATATTTGATTGATTAACATATGCACAATGATTATTGCATCTTTAAATTGTATTTAAATGTAACTGCATTTTTCAGTAGTGTGACAATAGCTCATTTATTTTCTGATAACGTCCAGTGAGCTACTGGTTAACATGAATTGGTTACAAAAACACTCACCAATTCATAATAGTAATCATTCAAGTATTACACAGACTTTCTGATATTTGTCTGCTGTTGCACAACAGAACTTGAACACTGATTAATCCAGCAAAAAACACTGAAACTAGCTCTCTACTCATTGCAACAGTTTGATAACCAATATACCAGCATTGCCTTTACTGTATGTCAACATTACACACATAATTGCAAAAATTTATTCGTGAGCATCAGTTCAATAGTAAAATTTTTCATACTAAACAGAGTGCACACTAACATGAGTATAAGTTCACAATTAGAAAGCTTATCTAGGAGACACATTCTAATGGAAAGACTAATGGAGCTTCAGTGAGATCATTGTTTATGCTCAGAGGCTGGAGGGCTGTTAAACATTTCCTGTTGATAGTCCTTGCTTGCGATGTTCAGCCCATCCACTACTGAACAAAACCCACCAAGAGTGATTGATAAATCTGAAACACAGAGTAACTGTAATGCTGTATTATCCAGTGCTCTCCATAACATATGACAAGATAAAATTTATGAATGTGGTGAAAAAGTTCCCTAAATTGTGTACTGTAGTGTTGTGTTTGCTGTAATTGTCATATACAGTAATTGTTATGAATACAAGTATGAACTGGTAATTATAGATTAACATACAACCCCAAGTCAGGAAAAGTTGGAGCGTTTTGTGAAATATAAAATGACGAATATGATATTTGGTCGCTCTCTTTAACATTTATTTAATTGATAAAAGTAAAATACAAAAAAAAAGTTGTGACAGAGGCATGTATCATTCACATTTAACACTGTGTCACATCAACCTTCCTTTTAATTACAATGTTTAATTGTTAGGGAATTGACGGTATTAATCGTTAAAGTTTTGCAAGCAAAATTTTTGTCCAATCTCACTTGATACAAAACTTCAGATGCTCAGAAGTAAAAGGAGACAGATCTAGACTGCAGGCAGGCCAGTCAAGCCCATTCTTTCTGTGTATACGAAGCCACGCGCTGTTATAGCACATGTACAGTCATGTGAAAAAGTTAGGACATCCTATTGAATTTCATGGTTTTCTGTTTCGGGAGTCGGGACATAATAAAACATTATCTTGTCCTTGTCAGGTCATTAAATTTGAAAAATAAAACCTCAGATGAACTACAACACATCACATATTGCACTGTGTAATTATTTATTTAACACAAATAAAGTCAAAATGAAAAAGCCATGTGTAACAAAGTTAGGACACCCTTACTGCTAATGTAGGAAATACATTTGATTAACTGATTATCAGCAAATGTGAGCACCTCCATAAAAAAAAGGTTTTGGCAATTTGCTGGTCTGGGGCTTTCAGGTGTGTGTTAACACCACACCAAGGAAGTAAGACATCAGTAATGATCTTAGAGAAGCAATTGTTGCTGTCATCAATCTGGGAAGAGTTTTACAGCCATTTCCAAACAATTTGAAATCCATCATTACACAGTGAGAAAGATTACTCACAAGTGGAAGACATTCAAAACAGACACCAAACCTCCCAGAAGTGGACGTCCCAGCAATTTCACTCCAAGATCAGATGGTGTAACGCTACGAGAAATGTCAAACAACCCAAGAACTACACTTCAGACTCTACAGGCCTCAGTTAACATGTTAAATTATAATGTTCAAGACAATACAGTTAGAAAATACAGGACAAATATGGCATGTTTGGAAAGCTTGCCAGAAGAAATTCTCTTCTAATCTAAAAAAAAAAAACATGACAGCATTTTTTTAGGTTTGTAAAGCTGAATCTAAACAAACCATAAGACTTGTAGAACAATGTCCTTTGAACAGACAAGACCAAAGTGGATATATTTGGCCATAATGCACAGTGCCATATTTGGTGAAAACCTAAAGAACATATCATCACAAACACCTCATACCAAAGATCACACATGCTGGTGGAGGGCTGATGATTTTGGACTTGTTTGTAGCCACAGGACCTGGGCACGTCACAGTCATTAAGTCAACCATGAAGACCTCTGTATACCAAAGTATTCAAGAGTCACATGTGAGGATGTCCATCCAGCAGCTAAAGTTTGGCCAACATTGGGTCATGCAGCAGGACAAAGGACCCAAGCACACCAGAGAATCTACAACAGATTGGCTGAAAAAAGAAAAGAATCAAGGTGTTGCAACAGCCCAGTCAAAACCCAGACCTCATCCTGACTCAAATGCTGTGGTGAGAGCTGTGCATAAACAAATGCCCACAAACGTCAATATACTGGAGCAGCATTGTAAAAAAGAGTGGGCCAAAATTCCTCCAGAACGATGTGAGAGACTGATAAATTAATACAGAAAATGATCACTTAAGCAAGTTATTGCTGCCGAAAGTGGATCTACAAGCAGCTGAATCATAGGGTGTCCTAACTTTGTCACACATGGCTTCTCCATCTTGGCTTTATTTTTGTTAAATAAATTATGACACGGTGTGATATGTCATGTAATGTTGTTCATCTGAGGTTTTATTTTCCACATTTAAGGCCTGCCAAGGACCAGGTAATTTTTTATTATGTCCTGATCAAGTGTGCCGCACAAGTCTTGAAAAGTGAAGCCATAACGTTTCGATCGCCACCAGGTGGTTGGTCCCAGTATAAGTCATAAACCCCACCCTCTCCATGGAATCTAATGGGACCTGAGGCAAACTAAATAATTAAATTTCACTTTAAATAAGTCGTGGATGGTTTTTGTCATTGAATGTAGTTATCATCACACTAGTGTTAGTTCAATAATAATAATAATAATAATAATAATAATAATAATATGTTTATTTTATATAGCGCCTTTCTAGAAACTCAAGGTCGCTTTGCAATATCAACAATAGTTATACATAACAAGTGACCAACAGAATGCAGATAAACATGAAATCCATAGCAAAAATCCAATCATATATTCAAAGATCTGGAAAACAAGAAGAGAAAAGATATGTTTTGAGGTGGGTTTTGAAATCCTGTAATGAAGAAAGATCACAGATGTGTTTGGGAATAGAATTCCAGAGTGTAGGGGCAGAGATACTAAACGCTCGTCCTCCGAACGATGCTAATCTATAGCAAGGAATTAACAGTAGACCATTGTCTGCAGAACGGAGTGTGTGAACTGGGGAGTAAGTATGAATGAGATCAGAAATATATGGGGGGGCAAGACCATGAAGTGTTTTGAAGGTGATGAGGAGAATCTTATATTGAATGCGGTAGCGAACGGGTAACCAGTGAACTCTGTGTAGGATGGGAGTGATGTGTGAGGATTTCTTTAAATAAGTGAGGACCCTAGCAGCAGAGTTCTGGATGTATTGGAGCTTATTTAATGTTGTGTTTGGTAGACTATAGAAAAGAGAATTACAGCAGTCAAGTCGAGAAGTAATGAAGGCGTGAACCAGTGTCTCAGCATCCTTAATGCTTAAGAAGGGACGTAAACAAGCTATATTGCGGAGGTGAAAAAAGGCAGATTTAGTAAGCGAAGAAATGTGAGGTAGGAAAGAGAGATAGGAGTCAAAAGTTATACCCAGATTTTTAATGGTGGTGGAAGGTCGAACCAAGATCCCAGAAATGTTAACAGTGTCAGTACAGAAAGGAGCAATGTTTTTTGGTGAAGTTCAAGTGTTCGTTTTTTAAATAAAATCGGTTTTAGTTAGTTACATGATGCTATAAAAACGGGAGCGTGACGTCATGATTGACAGCTGCCAACAGGCGCCAAATGACTTTTTCAGGATCTTCAGGAAGAGATTGGGGTTTTATTTACCTTATTTATAAGCCTCTGGTATGGCAAAAAGCAGACAAAAATTGAAGCAGTCACGCCAATTAGGGGTGTGTGTTTGCGATCGTCTCTACATGGCAGTATATGTATCTGTACAATCCCAATACATGCCTCCATGTCAGTGGTACCTTTGCACATATGCCAGTCACCCATGCTGTTTTCACTGATGCACCCATGTACCTTCACAAATGCTTGCTTTTGCATCAGTCACTGATTAAAGTCTGGAATGTCCCTTGGTCTTTGGTACTGAGAATTCAACGTATTTTTTTCCCAGAAACAAGTTGAAATGTGGACTCATCTGACCACAGCACACATTTCCACTGTCTTTCTCACAATCTGAGATGAGCTCTGGCCCAGACAATCCAGCAGCATTACTTTCTAGAATTCATGTATAGATTTCTCTGAGTAACAGAGATTCAAGTTGCATTTCTTGATGCAGCGGCAGAATGTGTTAAGTGTCAGCATTTTTCCGAAGTACTCCTGAGCCCATGTGGCTAAATACCACAGCACGGTAGTTGTTGACAGTTCAAAATTTTTTGTGATTTTGCTTTGAGAAAAGTGATTTTTGATTTGATTGACACTACTCTCATAAAAATTGGCACAAAGTGATAAGCCATGATCCAGCTTTGCTTGCAAAGACTGAGATTCTCCTTTACAGGTGGGATGAGTGGGACATGTTCCCACCACTTTTTGCCAGAGTCGATATTCTCCCCACAACTTTTTGAACATCTCACGCCACGGACGTACTAATGCTGATGAACCATTCATTTCTGTTAAATTAGATGCGATCTGGTGCTGGAATCTGTTGTTTATGAAATCATGCTGAATGGTTATTATTGATGGAATGTTGTCAATGTTTACACACAAGCTTTTCAATAATGACATTGCAGAGACTATCTATTCATTCCGGTTAAAAAGCAAAACAAAATAATATCCTCTTGATATTGGATCACTGAACATATTTGATTTAAATAAGGGGGGAAAAATTATGCAACTCGCCTGACAAAAATTCTACCACTTGACTGTTTGTATGTATTTATTCACTAACATTAATTAATTTGGGGGGTGAATAATACATATTGTTATAGTACTGCACATAAAACCACCAAGCTAAAAATGAGTTATATGTCAATATACCCCCCCTAAACACACACTCTTGTCCCACTCACTTTTTAAAACAAAGTTACGCCACTGCCTATATGATACCCTCACCCACTACAAATTTACTTGCTTACTGTAAACTGTTTCAAAACAGTTTAACTTGGATTATTTATTATAATTTTTTAAGTTGGTCAGTAAAAACTTTGAAAATCTTTTCTTTGTACATTTGTCAATTATATAAAAGTTAAAAAGCATTAACAAATCACAGATTCTTGATTTTATTGCATTTTACAAAACGCCCCAACTGTTGTAGAATTCTGGTTGCACTACTGCAATATTTCATCCTTGCTTACTTTTGCTTGTTTATTGCTAACATCTTAGTTTTAGCTTATATTTTTCCAGCCAACACTGAATGCATTGCAGCACATCTAATGATACTGTCACAAAATGATTAATTCTTTATGTTGTAATATTCCTCATTTGTTAGCTACTTTGGTGAAGGCTAAATTATTAAATGCAAATGTAATCTAACATACTGGCATTTGTCACAGGACATAATGTCCCATCGTCTGAGAAATTCCCTTGATGCGTAAACTAAGTTTATGTACCAGTCATATTGGGACTGATTAATATTCAAACCGAAAACAAATTATTACTTAATTTATTATTTAGTATAATTTAATGAAATACTAACATGTATTTTGCATGCAAAATGTTTTATTTTGTCAGAATATACAGATGCTTTTGGCCATCAATAGAGAAGAGCTTTTTCCCAAAACTCTGCAACATCTACGAGCAGGCACCAATTGCCAAACCTGGACCCCATGCTGCTAACTGTGATTGACAAGGACATATGTGCAACTAGGGAGATCCACATACACTGTTTAAACGTATTTTTGTGCAACACTGCCACCTGCTGTACACACATATAGTAACATATAAACCAGATCAAGTTGTCTACAGCACTGATAATAAATGGCTGTGAAACACAGTGACATGTTCACCACGGCCACCTTTAGCACATTATAAATCTCAATACAGCAATACTGACCAGCCTTCAGTTCCACACTACTTTTGTAAAGCTTTTGATTTTGGGCACTGAAGCAATGTAGAGTGCAGAAGGAGTTGAGTCAATCAGAGGTTAGTCTAGGCCGCAGTGAGGGAATGTACTGGAAAGGGAGAGCAAACTTATACAATGGTGGTTTGTGTCTGGAGGAGATGAAGAGGCAGCTGCTACTATCCATTAGAGCCGAGAACCCAGCAGATCAGAACACATGCCTGAATTATTCCTCTAACTCACACAGGCACATACAAAGACAAACATACACATCATTACTGATCTAGCATCCACACACGCTCATATATGAATGTAAACATACATGCAAACTTGATTATAATTAAGAGAATGATTAGCCTGTGGATTTATGGGCGAGACGTACGGGCGAGATGTCACTGGTAAAACTGTCACATAGAAAACATCCATTTTAATGAAATTATCAGAAAACATTACATATTATTAACTGAAAATAAGAATTAAGACACACATCAGTCCATTAGCAGTCTGACGCTTTTCTGTAAGTGTCCGCAGTGGTGCGCTCAACGCTGATCTGTTTTCATCAACTGGAGAGACATCAGTCTCCATCCTGAAACCATTTAAAAGAAGCTCCACAATGCTCATTTCAATGCAACCAAAACCATCCTCTTACTTCCAATGAAAAAAACTGTTAAAGGTCAAGTTTTTGGCTACTCTAGCCACCTCAGACTGACACAGACTGGACGAGCGCTTAAGGCCAGGGGCCAAGGCTGGATAAACCCTGCTGTGGTAACAACAGCCAAGCTAAATAAATCCATTCCTTGTAAAAATCACTGTTGCTTAAAACTTCCCAATCATTAACAAACTGTATTTACCATCTTAGAAAAAAAGGTTAAATCTCTCTCCACTTCCTCCCTGTGTATTTTCAAAATATATTCTGTCAAAAGCTCTATCAGGAAGGATATAATTCACTGCAGGCAAGACGAATCTGGGATAAATCAACTGCTGAACGTCTTGGCATTTTATGACAGGAATTTCAGAGCATAAAGCCCTGAAATTTGAACATGGCTCCAACAATGGACTTCTTATGATCCTGTAAAGTGGGCTCTGCGAGAGGAAGCCTGATCTGCAGTTGTCTTCGGCAGCTGAGGAAATGTGTTTAGGAAGGTATTTAGTGGGCACACGCCAGAGCAGGACAGGTGTGTGTAGTGCATGTAGTTCTAACAGCTCCAATCAGGGCTAGAACTGCAGATCAGCACATGGCTCACATAATGTGAATAATTTGTCATTCACTTTCCAATACTAAATATTCTATATATAGAAACATAAGATAGTATAAGTGTCTGCAGAAAGCAACTATGTATTTATTTTACAGACATTAATATGAATGTTTTTGGTAAGTTTTCTATTTTAAGATATAAAAGAAGTATTTTCTTAATGATCACTAATATAATTCATGGAAAGATGGCAAAATTTAAATGTATTAAACATATACTTAATAAAAACAACAAAATATAAGCCAATGTTTTCTGTAAAATAAGTAAAATAGCCCTGCACACCCTGGATTTTTTTCAGCAAATGTATAATATTCTAGTACTTAGCATGCCCTCCAGAACTTTAAGATTTATATAATACAGGGTTTCAGTTTCTGTTTTTTTGTATTACATCACACAGTGGTGTGTGAATTGATGACAGCACTGATAAAGCACAACTCCCTCATACCTTCAGCACTCATACATCCCAATATAAGAGCTTTACTACCACTGAACGTCACTGTGGGTACCAGGCACTTCTCACTGTACTCCTTCTCTAGCAACTCTGCTCTTGGATCCGAAATGATTGACGTGGTCTCTTGAGACCAGAGTATGGATTCCCAGAAGTCTATATTTTGTAAATATGGGCCCTGGAAGAGGTTAAATTAGTTTATTTTGTGCTTTGGCTACAGTAGGTAATTCTAGTGGTGACAACAACCAAGCATGTCACTTCTGCAGGCTGTGTCATACTCTGTGAGATGAAGTGTCACTCTTTTCTTAGCTTTTGCCCGCTCTGAGACACTTGGTATTTCTCCGGCTCTTTTTCTAGCCAAAACTCACTCATCACTTAATGAAAACTTAAAGTGAAGACCTAATTATTTCAGGAGCCTTGTCACAACTCCATTCTTTTTGAATGTCAGTGCTACTTCTGCTATATTTTTAAACTTAAAACAATAATTTGGTATTCCTCTTGTCCTCTTTTATGCTAAGAAATAAGTCACCTGGCAGTTTTCTCCCAAGTGGTTTCATTGTTGCCAGCATTAAGTCTGTGTATGATTCAGCAGGCTATAAAACACTTTTAACTGTCACAAATTTTTTTGGTTCAATATTTTTTTTGTTTCATTTAGTAACTTTCAGGAGGGTGTACTCATTTATAACATTTTATCACTTTGATAAGAAAATCTTATTTCGCTGAATAATTTTGACATTGTTTTTTGGTAATTGATCAAGCAGGCTTGTTGGAACATTATATCTCTAACATGATATAATATTAGAACCCTAACATGTCTTCTACACTGACCAAAATTATAAACGCAACACTTTTGTTTTTGCCCCCATTTTTCATGAGCTGGACTCAAAGATCTAAGAGTTTCTTTATGTACACAAGGCCTATTTATCTCAAATAATGTTCACAAATCTGTCTAAATCTGTGTTAGTGAGCACTTCTCCTTTGCCGAGATAATCCATCAACCTCACAGGTGCGGCATATCAAGATGCTGATTAGACAGCATGATTATTGCACAGGTATGCCTTAGGCTGGCCACAATAAAAGGCCACTCTAAAATGTGCAGTTTTACTGTATTGGGGGGGTCCGAAAATCAGTCAGTATCTCGTGTGACCACCATTTGCCTCACGCAGTGCAACACGCCTCCTTCACATAGATCACATGATCACATTGTGACTGTGGCCTGTGGAATGTTGGTCCACTTCTCTTCAATGGCTGTGCGAAGTTGCTGGATGTTGGCAGGAACTGGAACACGCTGTCGCATACGCCGATGCAGAGCATCCCAAACATACTCAATGGGTGACATGTCCGGTGAGTATGCTGGCCATGCAAGAACTGGGATGTTTTCAGCTTCCAGGAATTGTGTACAGATTACAACATGGGGCCATGCATGATCATGCTGCAACATGAGGTGATGGTCGTGGATGAATGGCACAACAATGGGCCTCAAGATCTCGTCACGGTATCTCTGTGCATTCAAAATGGCATCAAAAAAAAAATGCACCCGTGTTCGTTGTCCATAACATACGCCTGCCCATACCATAACCCCACCGCAACCATGGGCCACTCCATCCACAACGTTGACATCAGCAAACCGCTCACCCACACAACGCCATACATGCTGTCTGCCATCTGCTCTGTACAGTGAAAACCGGGATTCATCCGTGAAGAGAACACCTCTCCAAAGTGCCAGACGCCATCGAATGTGAGCATTTGCCCACTCGAGTTGGTTTACGACGACAAAATGCAGTCAGGTCGAGACCCTGATTAGGACGACGAGCATGCAGATGAGCTTCCCTGAGACGGTTTCTGACAGTTTGTGCAGAAAGTCTTTGGTTACGCAAACCGATTGTTGCAGCAGCTGTCCGGGTGGCTGGTCTCAGACGATCTTGGAAGTGAAGATGCTGGATGTGGTCTGCGGTTGTAAGGCCAGTTGGATGTACTATCAAATTCTCTGAAACATCTTTGGAGACGGCTTATGGTAGAGAAATGAACATTCAATTCATGGGCAACAGCTCTGGTGGACATTCCTGCAGTCAGCATGCCAATTGCACGCTCCCTCAAAACTTGCGACATCTGTGGCATTGCACTGTGTGATAAAATTGCACATTTTAGAGTGGACTTTTATTGTGGCCAGCCTAAGGCACACCAGTGCAATAATCATGCTGTCTAATCAGCATCTTGATATGCCACACCTGTGAGGTGGATGGATTATCTCGGCAAAGGAGAAGTGCTCACTAACACAGATTTAGACAGATTTGTGAACAATATTTGAGAGAAATAGGCCTTTTGTGTACATAGAAAAAGTCTTAGAGTTCAGATCATGAAAAATTGGGACAAAAACAAAAGTGCTGCATTTATAATTTTGGTCAGTGTAAGTAAAGAGTAATTGCTGAATTTAAGTTTTAGAGGGGTGTACTCAGTTTTGCTGTGCACTGTATACTGTTGTTAAAGTTCACAAGACAGGGTATATATAGGTGGGTCCATTTACATTCAAGAAGGCCATGTTTGTGTGCACAAAAAAACTTTTAATAAAAACCATTAATAATAAAAAATCTTTATTTAATTTGGATCAAAGGAAATTACATTTCAGTTGTGTTCAATCAGGGTTGGAGCTGACCTTTGCAGGACCATAGATCTCCAGGTAAGGATTGGGCACCCTTGTTCTAGGTCGGGGGGGGGAAATTTGAAAAAGCTATCAGTGAGAGGCTGAAAGATATAAAGACAGAGCACCAAATACTGTAGGCAGGATCTGTGCTGAACGTGGAGGCCTTGTGTATGAAATATTCTTATTCTTAATCTCAAGAATTCAAGGCATTAGGTTTTCGTAGCATATGGTGCACAGTGTCTGACTCTGTACTGGCGATAACAGGTAAAAAATATAGCTGCAAGCAGCAATTGCGGGGCCAAGCACAACAGAGGCAGAATGAGGAGCTAAGCATGGCAAGGCGCAACAGACCGACTGTAACAATGAGTAACTAAAGTCATTTTAGAATGATATCAGTTGAAATGGCTGAAAAATCATAAATACAACCAATAATATAATTTAATGGCTTATCACTTTTGACCAATAGGTGGTGCTGTTTTCAAATTGATGTGATGCGTTCTGTGTGAGGTGACAATGACACATACAAATTTTGGTGTCATTATGCCAAAGCGTTACAGAGATACAGCCTCAGAATCATTTTGGCATCAAGCCTAAAATCTGTAGTAGCGCTGTACGAAAATGGTTTTGTCTATCGACACAAAATCCATAACTTTTAGTAAGCACAGTCTGAAGATGATTTGAATCAAATTTGGTGAAAATCAGACCAACGGTCTAGGAGGAGTTTGAAAAAGTATGTTTTGTACATTATTCAAAATGGCGGAAAAAAAAGTTCAGCGAAGTGTGGTATAATTGGTATCTGTTTTGTCAGCATGACCCAAGGAATATTTTGAGACCAGTTTTAATACAGTAGGCTAATGCAATCACAAGCTATTAGCATTTTTGAAGATTTCATTATTAATGTTTAATGAATGGTGTATTACTTTTGACCAATAGGTGGCGCTGTTACCGAATTGATGTGGTGTGGTCAGTGTGAGGTGACAATGGCACATATAAAATTTGGTGTCAATATGTCAAAGCTTTGCAGAGATACAGCCTCAGATGTAGTTTGGCATCTTTCCAGTAAATTTGCTGATGCGCTGTACGAAAACCGTTTCATATATCGACATGAAATTCATAACTTTTTGTCAGCACTGTCTGAAGATGATCTGAGTCAAATTTGGTGAAGATCGGACTAACGGTCTAGGAGGAGTTCGAAAAAGTAGGTTTTCAACATGAATCAAAATGGCGGACAGGAAGTTTGGCCAATTTCGGCATAATGTATATCAATGTTCTCGGCTTGACCCAAGGAATCTATCAAAATCAGTTTTATTTCAATAGGCTAATGTACGCAAAAGTTATTAGCATTTTTTGAAATTTCGTTATAACTTTTGACCACAAGGTGGCGCTGGCCCCAAAATTTTTATGTACATTCAGGGCATGGTGCCGAACATTTTTGTAATTAATCTCGAAACGATACGCTAATCCGTTCTCAAGATACAGCATTTTAAAGCTAAATTCAAAATGGCCGACACCCAAAATGGCTGACATGGGAAAATTGGATATGGTTCGACTCGGTATGACACACCGAATCTAAAGAGACCAGTTTTGTGATTTTTGGACAAATCATTCAGACGTTATAAAGAAAAATAGCCATTTTTCGTATCACCTGACCACTAGGGGGCACTGCACCGAAACATTGCAGTTAGCCTCAGGTCATGCGTGTTATAACACACACCAAGTTTGGTGTCAATATGCCAAACTGTTACGGAGATATAGCCTCACATTGATTTTTGCTAGCTTTTCGTAGAATTCTTTCGCGTGTTATTCGTGAACGGCTGGACGAATCGACTTGAATTCCATAACTTTTTGCCAGCGTGGTCTGAAGATGATCTGGATCAATTTTTGTGACAATCGGTGCAACGGCCTAGGACGAGTTCGAAAAAGTAGGTTTTACGAACAATTGAGATTAGCGAAAAAACTAAACCTTACGATTTTTGAATTTTGGTGTCCATTCGACTCAGCATAAGCCAAGGAATCAGAGGAAAAAAGAATTTTTGTTGTGTGGCTTACAGTTCAAACGTTATTAACATAAATCTTTTGAAAGTTTGGACAAGTGGTGGCACTAGAGAGTTTGAGTTAGAGACTCCAAACTTGCTATGGTTAATGTTGGGACTGTCCTCTATCAGTGTGCAAAATTATACAACTTTCCCGCAAGCGGTTCTATGGGCTGCCATAGACTTGCGGCGGAAGAAGAAGCGGAAGAAGAATAATAATAAGAATGCTAACAGATACAATAGGTGCCATCGCACCCTCGGTGCTTGGCCCCTAATGACTTATGATGACTTACGTTGGATGCATTAGCTTTACATTTGCTTAGGATGTACTATCTGAATTCACGACTGATTGATTAAAAAAATAAACAGAATAATAAATTAACATTAAAGCAAACATAGTTTTGTGTTTTATATTGTAAACACCCATTATATTTAATAATACAGTTAGCACATGAGCAATAAATTAGACTGGATTGTTGATGGACAAACACTGGTTAATGCTGATGTCATGGAATTACACACATCACATTATGTATGACAAACTGAGTAAAAATATATCACTGAGAAACATCTTGATGAAGTCGTCTTTGCGATGGAGGTTTGGGTTGATCATCTAGTTCTTCCAATGTTTCATTGGACACTAATTGATATGGTAAAATTGATGCCATCCTCACTATCCTTACAGTATTTGTGACTGTTAAGATAGAGGAGGCCTCCAGATCTGACATTCAGATATGGTAACGGGGGTTTAGTGTAAGTAGTAGACTAATTACAAGAGAGACTAAGGATTTGAACAAATCCTTTTTCTGTTTTCTGTTTAAAACAAAGAGGTGATAAAATACATATATTATGAGAAAATATATATATTATGAGAAAATAAAAATATTTTTTGACATTAGATGGATTTAAACCTGTTATCCCTTACCAAAAAGAAGCATACTTCAAGTTTATTTTATTTAAGTAAAGTTCAAGTATATTTTTAAGTATGCTTTATGTAGTAAGTATACAAATATCAGTGTACTAGTAGTATACTTTTAAGTGTACTATTTCAATACTCCTTGGGACTAAATTGGCCCGCTTTCTAGTATATAAAAGTACACTTTTAAATATACTTTAAGTATAACAGAAGTAAACTTCTATGTCATAGAAGTAATCTATGTTTTCAGTTTGTACTGCAAGTATATTAAAAGTGAACTTACACTGATAGTTTACTAATTAAATACTTTTTTATGCATTTTTAGTACACTTCAAAGTATAGTCTCAGTAAACTACTAGTTTAATAGTTTTATACTGCAAGTATACTCGTAAGTTTTCTTTAAGTGAACTGTACATCATACTTTAAGTATACTACTATGTCTCTATTTAGGTATTAATTTGTATATATTTTGTTATATGAATATATGAACATACAAAATATCAAAAGAAAGAACAGGGTATCTGCTTGTAAACAAAAACATTTTATTTAAGCTCCATGCATGGATTTTTTTTTATAAACACTAAATGTTGCATAAATTTGCAAATAAAAAATAAATAAACATTTTGAACAAAAAGCTAAAAAAAAGAGAAAAGACTATTCATGATAATCAAAACGTAGATGGAGTTGATCAACATCTCAAAGCTTGACAGTCATTATTACCTCTTCATGGGTCGACATTTTATTCCATAACGTCACACAGTTTTATTTATGATATTGATGCTGTTTTATGACTGCATCAAAATCATAGATATGTGTCATATGTGTCATTTTAAAGTGGTCATCGGATGCCCATTTTCCACAAGTTGATATGATTTTTTAGGGTCTTAATGAAAAGTCTATAATATACTTTGGTAAAAAATTCTCAATGGCAGTGTAAAACAACACCCTTTTTACCTTGTCAGAATCAGCTCTGCAAAAATCATCCTGTTCTGGTCGAGGTTGCTTTAAATGTTAATGAGCTCTGCTCACCCTGCCCCTCTCTTCTCTCTGTGGAGTGACGAGCCTGTTTACTTAGGCCGCATTTAGTCGCGTTTAGCCGCTAAACTTGCTAACTAGCATGTTATTAGGAAAGGCGATCGCAAAAAACCCTTATACTCACTAATGCTATAAGTGAAGCTGGATTCACGAATGATTCACGCAAACATAGACGGATATGTAGATCTGAAGGCGCATTCCCTTCACAAACAAATGTAATCCACTGCATCTTCAGCGGCTCAGATGTCGAGAGTAAATGACAACCACTATGTTCATTATTACATCCAGCAACACAACACCTCAATCGCTCAATCAGAGATATTCTTGTCTAACTAACACTACCAACACACATTGAAACAACATGTAAAAGTGAACTTTGCATCCAATGACCCCTTTAAGCATATTTCTGAGAAGTACATAAAAGTATACTGAAATTATACTTTCCTATTTTTAGTTTAAAAGAAGTATACTAACAGCATGCTTGAATAAACTTCTTTTTCGTAAGGGATGGGAGACCTCCAAAACAAAATACATGACTTAAAATACAGGCAAAAGGTCAAAACACAGGAAGGCAATTCAAAACAATTGACAAGGCAGAAAACTCAGGCAAAGGGTAATTCCAAGAAACAGGCAAGAGATCAAGACAACCAAGAGACATTAATACAGAGAGAATGCTCAAAAATGCAGTGAAACAACTAACTTTGCAAAGAATGACCAGGCTTATATAGGGTGAGCAGACAAAGTAAATAAGCCACAGGTGCAGACAATAAGTATTGATGAGTCCATGCAAAGGATTATGGGAAATGGAGTCTGGGGCTAAATGATAAAAGTCTGGAATGGAGCACTCTATGCCTAATTAAACACACATGAACCAGCTAATCAAGGTCTTTAGGATCACTAAAAATGTCCCTGCTGTAAGTGGTTTATTAAAAGTATATACAATCAGTGGAGACCTGAAAGAAATGCTTTATTAACTCTCTACTCAATGTCTTCAAACTTCTAGGGATGCTTTTATGACTATAAATTGATGATCGTTAACAATTATTGGATCCATGCTGAACTGTAGTAAAACAACAGTCTAAGTGAGTTTTAAATTAAGAAGACACAACAAAATGAATTTAAATCATGAACATCAAAATCAGAATCATATGTAATCCAAAAGAGAGACTCTGGATCAACTGATTATAATACCTTGAATTCAGGCATTATATCAAGACTATGAAGAAATTCTGTGAGCTGCAGACTTGAAATAATATTTTGCAATGAAAGTTTTTAAACTGTACTGACAATGTGCTACTCTCACTATTGCCTCGGATTAATATGACTGTCCATTTGGTGCCCAGTGAAGACTATTAAACTTCTGGAGCTTCTTAATTGAATATATTAGCAATCTGAGTTACTGTACAGTACTAAGTGTGTTATTTTAAATGCTGACTTCTAGCATTTAAAATACACACTGTCAACTGTAAATCTTTTATTACTTTATAGTGATTTACTACAGGTGAGATTTTCCCAAATCTCCCTTCATATATGTACAGTACACAATTATTTTGTAATAATTTTAACAATTATTTTTTAATTACTTAAAAAAAAGATCCCTTGAAAGATTTTTTTTTTCATGTTCCAAGACTTACCTACTACAGGTTAGATTTTGCCAATATCTCCCTTACGGTGCGTACATTACACAAATATTTGGTGCTTACATGTAGTCTACACAGGTAGTCTACATGAGTAAACGATTAGCAGCGAAGATGTTAAATTAAAGGTAAACACAATCTGCTTTTCTGCATATACATACTGGCCCTGATAGTCATAACTTCTAGCGCTTGCTTAATTTCTGCAAATCAGTTTTTGTGAAAGAATGACTTGCGTTACTACTGGTCACTTTGGCCTTCATCAACAGCCACTTGCGACACCTGCTGGTGAGCGACCGACAGCAGCTGGAGATTGTGCATCGGTGCTCTACTGCTATTCCTGCAGCTCCCGGATATGAAATGCCGAATTTTCTGCCGAATTTGAACCACTGAATTTGTGGAAGCGAATTTATGAAGTGAAATAAAATGGACCAAAATTTGCCTGTCAAATATTATACATCGTATTTTTAAACAGACTGAATATTTGGGAAGTGAATTCTGGAAGGTGAATATGAATTTTTGAATTTTTTTAGTTATGAAAATGTGTGTGAAATATTTTGAATTGAAATATTCACTGCTTAAATAAACAACTATATTAAATTTCAGAACCTAAAAATGCAAGCACTGTTAATTCAATGCATTATTTTTTCAGTTAGTGCAATTCAACATGCTTTTTTGTTTCAAAAACATCTGTCATTCATTTTCTTCCATAATTCTAATATTAATAAAGAGAGTCTTAAGTTGATTCAGGATTGTTTGATGAACCTAACACAGGTTGTTATTGAAGTATGTGACAATATTGGACCCAAGAGCAATGTCACAACTTGGGAGTTTTTGGTACACTGGTACACTGTGATTAATGATGAAATATTTGTGACATTTATGACAAATCTGGAAATGAAGACCTCTGTTGGCTCCCTACAGGTCTTCATCTGACAAGTCTTCCACAAAACCTTGGTGACAAAGCTGTGATGACCTTTGACATTTCTCACAGGTTAATGTCAAAATAACCACAATGTGTAAAATGTCAAGAGCCCATAATTCCTGGATATTATCCTAACCCACACTGATCATTGCTGTCCATTTGGCATAGCTGAGGAACATTTATCAACCATACTGAGACCAACAACACAGAAGCAATTTAATGTTGCTTCAGTTTTGCTCTGTAAATTTTCGTCTAAATACTCATATCATCAAGACAGATGACGCATATTTTTCAGCACAGGCCAGAACAGCAGCTCCACAAATCTTAGAAATGTGGATGGAGCATTTGTCAGGACCATAAGCATGACTTGGAACTGATACAGGGTACTTCCAGTGGTAAAGGCAGATTTCTTCCCTTCTCATATGACTCCCATTCAACTTGCCAAATGAGTAACAAGTTACAACAAATGTCTGAGTCAAACTAACCCATTCAAAATTACTGTACTCACCACAACAATTATTTGAACTTGTAACGCAAGACATGGCTCAATTACTGAAGAGTTCAAAAATACTGCGAGTTCGCTTGGTTGATTACGACAAAATGACAAAATGTCATTGTGACAAGTTCACTATGTTTAGATTTGTAAATTGAGTGGAATTATTTTAAATGTACTGTATACATATTACACAAGTAAATATGCATGTATGTATACAACAATTTAAACGCAAGTATAAACAAATACAAGTTTGTCTGGTACTTTTTATTAAATGATTTTTTTTTTTTTTTTTTTTTTTTACATACAACTGCAAATCTGTTATGTTTCTCCAATAAATGTTTGCATATGCTCAAGAAATCAAACATAAATGTAATTTTTTTTAATGTAAATGTATATTCTTTAATTTTTGTATAAACAATTTGTTAAGGAGCTGTTAATCAGATATTGTTGAAATTATTTAGTTGATTTTGTTACAAGGAGCTCTGGAATACTTGATTCTGATTGGTCAGTCATGACATTCAGAGGTGTGTTATTTCATTGTCATTAGCAACGCCGAATAACATACTGCTCATCCAGGTATTTGAGGCAGGTGCTTCGTACTTCAGTGCTTCTTACTATTAGTGAAACTTTGAGTATTAATAGTAGGCCTGTGGTAATATTGTTAAAATGTTCATCTTGATTGACTTAATGATTGATTTGTACACTGTCAATGGATTTAAAATACCTGTCAAATTTTTAAATGTTTTCTTCTCAGATAGGATTGTATGTCCTCATCTTTGTTTATGTGGTGAACGTCTATGTAATTATTCATATGTCTGTACATAATGCTTTAAATGTCAGTCTTTTCTGAACTTCATCTAGGCCTAATGCAGTTTTTAGGAACTTTCTTTAAAGTGTAGCGTAACTCAGATCAGTTTTTTTGTGTCTACTTATTTACTTATGTAGCCATGTACTCAAAGTCTTTAAGATGATTCACACATTTAGATTGAATCACAGGTCTCCTGCTCCCTGAATTGAATTCATGCTTTGCTTTCCTTTCTGCTCTTTCTTTCCTTTCTTCCATCTCTGAATTTAATTACCTGACACAAACTTATTTCTGTTATCAAAAAAATAAAAAATAAAATAAATAAATAAATAAATAAATTATACACATAATCTTTAAAATAATCAGTAAATGTTAATTTAATGCATAAGAATAGAATTAGTAAAGGTTCAAGGCGGACTTTATCTAGCACAGTCAGCCAAAGTGAGTCAGCAATATTTAACCACCTTACAAAATATATTCTTTGCATTTTAATCTATGTTAACAAATAATACAAGCACTGTCACAATAATATACGTTTACTAATTGTGAGAAGTTAGAATAACTTAATGTTAATGTTAAATGTCAAAGGGATTCCTATCTTTTTATGATGATAGACCTCTGTTGAGATGTAGTCACAATCACTGACGTAGTGTCATATTGCATTATCATTAAATTAACAGTGACCCCCCTTTATTTAAAGAGCTCTGTTATGCTGTTTAAACAGTCCACTTTACCTGAATTTACCCTATTAATTAGGATAGAATACACATATTTTTATTAAAATTATCTCTACTATTAATTTACACATCCTTCTAAAACAATCTTTAAAGCTTTCCAAAAAAATGTTTGACAAAAACAAACTAATTGTTCAGCCAAACTACTTCTGTTATGTTATACTTTCTGTTGGTTTAGAGATTTTCTTTTTCAATCTGTTGTCCAGTTGCAGTGGTTCCCAACCAGTTCCTGGAGCCCTTTCTTTGTCTGACACACCTATTTTAGGAGTCTCTGCTAATGAGCTGTTGTCCTGAATCAGGTGTGTTTATTAAGGGAACTTGCAAAATGCATTGTTGGGGGCTCAAGGTAGCACTGCTCTTTTGTTTTAGAAAACAGTACAATGGCGAGCACTACAAACTACTATGAACACCTCTGAAGTAGTTTTTTTTTTAACTGATTGGTATCGGCTCTCCTAAGTCCGATCCAAATCCTGATCAGGTGTCGTGCAGTAGGTGGCGGTATGCGACTTTAAATATGGCAAACCAAAGTATTCATATATGCCTGGCCGGGCGTCTGATTGGACACTGACATGTCAAAAGCGTGCAAACAGGAGAAAAGAACGTGTTCTCTCTTTACATTTCTTTAAATGAGTCCACCCCCCAGGATTACTGTTATAAACGTGAGCCGTGTCTAAAAGGTAAAGGGGGAGGTGTTGCTACAGTTTATAGCAATGTCTTCAGTATTTCTCAGAGGTCGGGTTTCAAGTATAATTCCTTGGAAGTAGTGTTTCATAACATTATCCAGAGAAACGTTGTTAAAAAGAAAAGTCTTAATGATAAATCCTTTGTGACGTTTGTACTGGCTACTGTATACTAGTGTTGGGCGATATGCTCAATTTTCATATTGTCAGCCTGTGAGATCGCTGATACACGATATTATCACAATATTAATTATTTAATTATTTACTTTAGTTTCATTGCCGGCAAATGACCCAACACCAGCATAAGGCTAAAAGCAGCCTTATGTTTTCAATATGACTTCATTTGTGTTTAAAATGATAACTATCCTCTCCTCTCCTTGCTGAACAGGATCAGTTTTGAAAGTGAAAGTAAAACCGGAAAAACAGCATGCATAATAAAGCGACTGCATGCTTTCACAAGCGTCAGCAACTGCAATTACAGATTGCATGCTTCCCACCTGAAACACCCCCCTCCCACTCATCTTGATTTGTTCCTTTGTGTTTATACCAGCCACCTCACGGCAAGTTTCTGAAGCACCCCAGAAGCGGCTCTCTGCACTGCACCACTAAAGTTAGGCGCCTAGTCTATTTTTGGATGGATAATAATAATAATCGTCTTGTTATCGCCAAAGGCATCAGCAACAGGCAATATCTCTGACTATCGTCGATACACAATATTATTGTCTATCGGCACAACCCTATGTATACAGGCCACCAGGGCACCATACAGTTTTTATTAAAGAATTTGCTGCTTTTCTATTTGTGTTAGTGCTGGCTGCTTACTGTTGGTGATTTTAATATGCATGTTGATAATGAAAATTATGCATTGGGATCAGCATTTATAGACAACTTGAACTCATGTTAATGCCGTTGAAATTCTGTTGCAAAGCGATAATATCTCAGATCATTATCTAGTCTTGTGTATACTCCATATAGCTAAAACTGTAAGTTCAACTCCTTGTCAAAATATGGTAGAACCATAAAAAAAATAAGAAATGCTGAGATGGAAATTTTGTATCACTAATTGTCCTTAAAGGCTTGAACCTCAGCTTATTCTCAGAGAGGCCCTGCGCCTGGTCTTTTTTTCTACGTCTCTTTGGTATTAGTCAGCAATATAGCATCTATGAACTCTTCTCACAGATTGTGATTTTCTTTTTAATAAGTACATTTATAACACTATTTATAACACTTTACTTTGTATTACCTGTGTACAAAAAAACTGCTGTGGGAATGACTATAAACTTGTCATTGTTCCCTTTTCTGACTGCCGTTGTCAATCTCTCTCTTTTTTACTCTTTTTAAAAGTTGTGAAAACACTATTGTGTAGTTTTTCTTTTGCTATTTGAGCAAATACGAATGCAAAACATAAAAAAGAGGCATCACTTCTACCACAAAAGACTGCTTTGTAAATAATCTTCCTGATTTATCCCAATTCCTCAGCATATACAATAGAGGTATTTTGTGTTGCATGGCGGGAAAGTACTTCTCTTACAGAAAAGCATTAAAAACTGCTAGATCTGATTACTTTCCATCTCTTTTAGAAAAAAACAAACACAACCCCAAGTAAATTAACAAAAAATATAACATCAGCAGGTGCAGACATTTTCCAAAAGCACAGCAGTAATGATTTTATGAACTACTTTACTTCCAAGACTGATACTATTAGAGATAAAATGGTTACACTTTATTTTGATAGTCCACTTTAGACATTCTACTAACTATAAGAAACTTTTCAACTACATGTCAACTCATTCTCATTAATTTGCAACTGCATGTCTAATAACTCTCAGAGTAGACTGTTAGGTTAGGTTTAGGGTTAGTAGAATAAGTTGACATATACTTGCAAAGTTTCTTATAGTCAGTATGTTGTATGTTGTGTACTTATTAAAATAAGTGTTAGAAGATATTAATCAGACAGTCTAATAATACTCTGCTATGTCTGCTAATGACTGCTACATGTAGTTACAAAATTACTTACTGTTAGTAGAATGTCTAAAGTGGACTATCAAAATAAAGTGTTACAGATAAAACTGTAACCATGCAGCCATCAGCCACAGGATTGCATCAGTGCACTGTAGATCCCCTGAGGAACAATTCCGCTCATTCTCTAATATAGGAGATGAAGAATTGTATAAACTTGTTAAATCATCTAAACCAGCAACATGGATGTTAGACCCTATTCCATCTAAGCTACTAAAAGGGTAGCTTCAAGAAGTCAAAGATCCTCTTCTGAATATTATTTATTTGTCACTGTCATTAGGATATGTCCCCAAAACCTTCAAACTGGCTGCTATTAAGCCTCCCATTAAAAAACCTTGACCCCAACAAATTAATTACTTACAGACCAATCTCAAATCTCCCTTTTTTTGGTCAAAATTACTAGAAAAGGTAGAATCATCGCAACTATGTCCCTTCTTAGAGAAAAATGGTATCTGTGAAAATTTCCAGTCAGGATTTAGACCATATCATAGTACTGAGACTGCTCTCATCAGAGTTACAAATTACCTGCTCTTATCATCTGGGGCCAGTTGCATAAACTTAGCCTCTATGTTAAGACAGCGTCTTAAGTACTAGTCTGATAAACTAGCAGTTAACCAAAGAGTAATCAGTCTTATTTTTTTGGATCCAGCTTGGACTAATCTACATTTTTCTGTAACTGAATATAAAACATTAGGACCAGACATAAAGAAAAATTTGGCTGACTTACTTTTTAAGACTGGTCTAACCCCTTTATGCAACCGGCCCCTGATTGTGCTTGTATCTCTCTATTGGTGCTACTGGATCTTAGTGGTGCGTTTGACACTGTTGACCACAACATTCTTTTAAATAGACCAGAAAATTATGTTGGCATTAGAGGAAGTGCACTGGCATGGTTCAAATCTTACTTATCTGACCACCATCAATTCGTAGCAGTGAATAAAGAGGCATCATACCAATCACAAGTGCAGTATGGAGTACCTCAAGGTTCAGTACTAGGACCGTTACTTTTTACACATTACATGTTACCCTTTAGCTTGCATGTTTATGCTGATGATACTCAGCTCTATATTCCTTCGTGGCCCAATGAAACACTAAACGATGGCCATCGGGACAAGACCACAGGAACCAGATGAGTCCTCTGCACAATCTGACTTTACTGCAGTCTAGAATTAAACTACTGGTTTCATATGGTCAGAGGAGAACTGAACACTATTTCGACACACTATTTTCCTGTTAATTCTGTAAAGCTGCTTTGACACATTCTGCATTGTAAAAAGCACTATATACATATATATAATGGTAACAGTAAATGGTAATATTCTTAGAATTGCACATCAAAAGCGTGTGCTTACTTTTTAGGACATGAATCTGTTTTGTTTTGTCCGCTATATGTGGTATTACGGTGATGTATTGCTGTCAGATATTATTATTATTATTATTTACATTAATTACATATTATTTTTCCCTCAATTATGCTGTAATGAGATGTGATGTAGTTTAAACGACATATTTTCATAACATTATTATTATTATGTCACAAAAACATATAATCGGATATATTACAATAACATACTCGACGCCCATTTTTGCTGTGATAAACGCATGCCAAAAACATGTGTTTTCGATGACTCCAAACTTTTAATAGCAAATAATGTCAAGGACGCACGTTTTGACGTCATTTCTGAAGCGCGTTTTTCGTAAACCCATACGCATTTTTATGGCAAATCACACGTCGAGGACATGCATTTTGCTGTCAAATCACTGCTCACTGATGCTTCAGAAGGAAACGCAATTCATCAAGAGCCAGGGGTGAAAACTGGGAAACATGTATTTTCTGTAGCTTCTGAAGAGCAGTACTAAATAAAATTTAGGAAAATAAAACAAAAAAAAGTACACATCTTTATTCTGTGCAAAAGTTTACACCCCTGGCTCTTAATGCATTGTTTTCCCTTCTGGAGCATCATTGAGCATTTGAACCTTTTGTAATAGTTGCATGAGTTCCTAAGTTGTCCTCAGTGTGAAAAGATGGATCTCAAAATCATACAGTCATTGTTGGAAAGGGTTCAAATACACAAAAATGCTGAAAAACCAAAGAATTTGTGGGACCTGAAAAACAGCAGACAGTTTAACTGTTCAGGAGAAATAAGGGACTCATGAACAACTATCACTACAAAAAAAAAAGGCTGTGGATCATTCAGGTAACAACACATTATTAAGAATCAAGTGTATGTAAACATTTGAACGGGGTCATTTTTATAAATTCAACTATTATTTTCTCTTGTGGACTTTAATGGGTAATATCTTATTCAGGTCAGTACTAAATAAAAAATAACATGCATTTTGTATGATCCCTCTTATTTTGGTAAAATAATTAACATTTTGCAGATTCTGCAAGGTGTATGTAAACTTTTGACCTGAACTGTAAGTATTGGCAGATGCTCAATATTCAATGACTCGGAACAGATCGGGGGGCACAAAAAACCTGATCAGGACATCCCTAGGCAAAGTATAAACGACTTTAGAGTATTTTCCACTTTAACCCACCTGCCTGTAGTTTTCTAATCATGAACAACATGATTATCTTGTTCAGATAAGTTTGATAAATCAGAGCTGAACTGTGCAGGTCACTGGCCCTCGAGGAACAGAAAAATTCTGTAATACGCTACCTTAGTTATACTACAGCTCAGCATTGATTAAAAAAATAGGCTAATAAACAAAGGCAAAATACTGAATGATGCAAGTAGTAGCAGGACTGAATTCATGACACAAAAACAGACCAGTCTGTAGTACTTTCTTTTGTATTCTAATACCAATTTGTGCCAAAATAGCAAAATAGCACTGCACTAGCAATTGTAATTAGACAGTAAGCGGCAATCATAAAACTGCAGGGTGTCACACTTTTGGTTTTCTAGGAGCTCATGTTGAATGTGGGCCATTTGAATGCAGAATAAAGATGGGATTATAGGATAATCTGTGAAAGGACAGAGGATTATGACTGGGCTATCTCTGTAACCCTTCTGAGATATGTGCCCTGACTTAACTTCAGCTCTCATACTCATCTGCCACAGATCCAGCTCTTGTGCTGTCTTACAAATAAATTATCTTTAGAACACACTCAAACGTTTATGCAATACGATAAAAACAAAACAAAAGAGATTAATAAATAAACTGAAATGCTTGGCATGTGATGTGATGCAGTTTTTCTTTGAAGCATTAACTTTGCATTTTGTGTGAATGATATTATTAACTCTTGTAAAACAGTAAAAAAAAAAAAAAAACATTACTAAGTAAGAAAAACAGAAAAAAAGTCCAACAGCATAGACCATTTTAAACTTTTTCTATAATGTGCTAGAAGGTCATTTTTTTTGTCATCATATATTCCACTTTGCTTCAAGCCAAGGCTCATTCAGTAATACCTTATCCAACAGGGAATTGTAAATCAATAAGTTTCAATAAAGAAAATGAATAACGTTATTATCCGACGCAAGGATGGAATTTGTAGTTCCCTTAGGAATCAAAGCCTTTAAAATCAATCCATTTCTTTGCCATTATTGAAATTGAAAAAAAAATTGTTTTTGAAAGTAAGTGCTGTAAATATGGTTACGCATTTAACTAAACATTATTTACTTGTCTTTACCTAACCACTTGCAACATTTATTGCTTATACTTACTATATTGTATATCATATTAGATCACAATCTAAATCTAAATCGCACAAAAAAGGCAAGGTGAAAATTAGTAATGAAAGAAAAATGTTATTTGCTTATGCATATGCTTTTCATTCTTCTTCAAAACTGAAGAGGTCCACAAGCTATTCTCATAATACCAAAGCGAAAAGAGGACAGATATCTCAGGTCATGAGGAGAGGAGAACATTCAGTGAAGGACTGGAAGTAGAATGACCTTCACTAACCTCATCAGATGGCAATAAAACCAGCAGAGTGGTCATTAAACACACCCAACAGGCGTGCAAGTGTAACGTCCAGCACTACTGGAATGCTCAAGGCACACTCATGCTTAACAAGGTATTGAATCTTTTGTACTATTTTATGAGTGAGAAAACACAAAGCAACATTGAGCTCATGAACATCTCAAAGCTTCTTACAGCATTACTGCTGCATACAGTCGATGAAGCAATGCTTGGAATTGGAGGATTTCATTTTGCCACCACAACTGATGCCAAATTCAAACAAAGGCAGCTCAATCGCAAAGCCAAAATACATATTTAGTTTTCTAACAACAACCTTTCACAGACATGCTGCTATATTGCTGGTCTCATAACCATTAATAACCAAAACAAATTGATTCAAATAATATGCAGTGCTAGAACATTGAGCCTTCATCAAGAGGAAAAGAATAAATTAGTATGAGAAATATGTGGGCATTGTGTAGCCTCTTATAAAAATACACAATCATACTAAAACTATAATTGGACCCCGTGTTTAAGCACCAAGCAAAACCGTAGGTTAGCAGACAGCCAAGTCAGTACAACAAAAAAAAGTCAATAGAAAACATTTAACTTTAGGATGCCTTTCATCAAAATACTAACACCTCATCTAAGCGTTAAACCTCATATTCCGTAAGTACGCAAAGGCTTTACAAACATTGTGTGATGTGACATGATTCAGAGCTAATCAAAGTGAACCCAGAGTCCATCAAGCTCCAGAGTATCCTGGAATGTTTCTAGCTGAAATATTTAGGGTTAGCTTTAATGCAGAGGCAACCAGGTTGAGCAGGAATTTGTGTAATCCATCAGAATCTGGTGATGACATTAGTGGCAATAATCTCTGCAGAAATCCTGCCAAAAACACAGATTTAAGGCAATGACAGTCCAGCTTTTAAATAATTCTTTCGCACGATGTGAGCCTGAAAATATGCCAAAAATTAAAAATCGCTGTTGCGTCCATCCATGATGGTCATGTCAAGCTGCTCAAACAAGTTTTAATCCAACATTGTGTTGAAGTGTCTGACATAGAGATCTTCAGAGTAAATGCATGCTTGGTCTACAACTAACTATAGTGACATTACCACTGTACTCTTTAAAGAATATTGGATTCATGCAAAAACCATCATGTATCATTCAATACCATCTGACAATATCACCTTACTTGTCAATGAGCTCCACTTAGGCCTCAAGATCAACAGGAGACAATACAAACAAAACAAAACTTAGCAACAACAACAACAAGTTCTAATTTAGTTTTGCTGATGTGTCACTTTGTCAACTCGCACGTGTATATAAACATATTAACATCCAGCAGTCAGTAAAAGGGTCTTACCGCAGTCCTGACAGAGCACCTGACTCACATCCTTCCTCACGGTGCGCTTGGTCTCCACCGGCGGGAAAACTGCCGTGAACACAGACGTGTCATTTGTGGGTTCCATAAAGAACATGTACCGGATCCCGGTGTTGAGCTGGAAACATCTGCCACCTTCAAACCAGATGAGAGACACCACAGAGTCCTTGAGCAGCCCTCCCGTCTTCAGCTGCCACACCTGCTGCACTCTGACGCGCACCTGACGCGACGCGTTCACCGGCGACTCTCTCTGCGCTTCAGTCCAGTTCCGCTCTGCTCGCCCTTCCTCCTGGAGCTTCCCCTCAAACACGACCCCTGAGCGGCGTGCGAACTCCTGCACTGACGCCGCGGGCGGAGAACAAGCGAAACTCCCACACCGGACCACACGCGTCCACAGGGACAAACACACAACCACTCCACAGAGAGCGGAGACCGAGAAAGAACCGCGTCCTGACGGAATCGCCCACATCCTCGCCCGCGCGTTTCTGGCGTTCAGCTGGATGAATTAAAGTGGACCAGAAGAAGTGAATAGAGTAGCGTGGGTTCTGTTGGCTCTTCAGCTGATCGTATTACAGGAGGCGGGGTGAGGGATCTCAGCCGCTGCGAGGAGGATTTCCCCACCGCGACGCGACAACCAAATAGTTCCCAGTTTATTTGTGTTCAATAGATGGTATGGGATTTGAAAATGTAGCCTATTAATTATGAAACACTGTCAAAATTCTAAAAAAAATAATCTTCCACAACATTTAAAAGTTGAACTATAGGCTATTTAAAGTTTTGGGCAAAATTAAAACAGCTTTTAAATTAAAGAAAAAAACAAACATTTGAAAGGCAACATAAATGTCAAGCCACTGTTTGTCCAACACAAACCATAATTAAAGTATAAATGGAGTACTGTATAAAACATCTGACAGTGATCTGACATTTCTAAAAAAAAAAAAAAAATATATATATATATATATATATATATAGGAAAAAAACAACAACAACAACAACAACAACTCTTGATCTAAGAAATGTTTAACCCTCTGGTATTGTTCATTTGGGATGTTGTTCATGGTCAAAACTGACCTGAGGCCATAACTGTAATACTTTTATTTTTGTAAAATGAATATACTATATTTCATTTCAATAATGTGTTTTTTTTCTTTAATATTTTGCATTTTAGCGCATTTCATGTTACTAATTAATATTCTAAATTATGGGCACCTTTTTGTTTAAACTGTAAAATATCTATAGAATTGGGGCAAAAATTTTGTCCACCTTATAAAAAAAAAAAAAAAAGAAATCACCTGTAATAACATAGTATAGTGCATCTAGCCTGTAAAGTCATATTCAGCGCTGTGTATTCCTTAGTTACTGAGCAGTGTTTTCAGGCCAAATTTTTTTTTATCACCCGTTTATTGCTGTGTACTTTTTTTTGCATTGTGGCTAATTTGTAGATTTCACACACATAAAACATCTTTGCATTTTTGTATTTTTTCCTATTTCCTATTAATTTCCAGTTTGGCTGTGAACAACACAAGTGTGAATAAAAGTTACCAAGTTTCGCACCATTTCGATGTTGCCAAATTTCCAAACTTTTTTTTTTTTGGTCTAAATTGACTTGTAGTCAAAATGTCAGATGTATTTTACTGTTTACTTGTTAACAGACATTACAAAATTTATGATGATTTTGAATTTTAGCAAAATGATTCTAATGCAAATGAGAAAATAACTATGTGTAATTGGACATTTGACTCAAAATCTTACAGTTACTGATATGCAAAACATGATATGCAACAACTTCCCTGTTTAACAACTACCCCCAAACTCCTTTATATTCAGCTGGAAAAACTCACTGGAACATGTATTTGGATGTGGCCCAACTCGTCTGATCCAAGATTACCTTCTGTGAACTCCAAGTGGCCTTGCCTGGTGAGTTTCCAAAAATGCTGAATAATACAGACTTGATGTCAAAACTTTAAAAGATCTTTAAAACTCTTTGCACATACATTCATTGGCACCCTCTTTATGTACAATTTCACACGAAACAAATTATTATACATAGGAGCACAATTGAGGAGAAAAAGCCTGCTTTTACAATGTGCCCATCCCAGTGGAGCCACCAAATTTTGATTCCAAAATTGACACTGACATGAAAAAAGGTCACTGTAAAAATCTAAAAAGAATAGTTCCTAATTATTCACTAAAATTAATCGGTGCTATAGGTGCTAAATATTGCACATCATACAAGACAATTAAAAAAAAGCCCGCGTCCAAATGCATGATAGCCGACGTGTTGTCTTGCTGCCCAATCACACAAGCCTGTAGCCTAAGCAGAACATAGTAGGATGAAATCGCCTGTTTGGTCTCTAAGAGGCTTTTTTGGCTCTCTATCCTTGTTGACAACCCATAGTATTTCAGTCTGGAACACACATCCACTTAACCAAGCAGTATTTTATGAGTACAATAAAGCAGTATGTATATGTATGATATGTTGCAAGTTCTACAGTTTTGCACAGCTTAATATTTTATCGCTCAACGATAAATTTATTGTCTTACCTTTGTGACTGGACAAAAAGCGTCACTAATGACAAGAATCAAATGCATGCAAAAGGCTCACATCTAGATACACACTCTCATGGAGTGAAATAGAACGACATTTTATTTTTCCACAAGAGCTACAGCAAATGTTAAAAAAAAATCTGTAAAATTTACAGTAAAAAAAATGGCGGCTGTGGTTGGCAGAATTTTACCATAAAAAAATATGGTAGCAACATTTTAGGATTTACAGATTTAACTTAAATTTACATTTAAATACTGCAATTTCATTAACTGATATAGAGTTACTGAAGTACTGACATTTGTTTAATACCTTTGTAGCACACTGATAACCAACAAAAGCAAGTCATATGATGAACCAAAGCCCATCACAAGCAGATTTTAAATACTAACAAATATGGACGGCGCACAGTGTCATTCACACAAACAATAAATATGAAATAATGCAATAAACATTCAACAACATTAGAACATACAACCCTAATGTTCACAACTGAAACAAAAACCATGTGGAATGTAACGCAGGGAATGTCACTTTGCGGTTATTCACTGTAAATTTTATGTTCTTTTCATTTGCAAAAATGGTATACTATCATAAAACTATACATAATGTCCAATACAGTTTTTTTCACCATATAGTAGGGGAACTTACCTTTAACCAATTAGCATTTTTACAGTCTTTTAACATTAAAATCACTGTCAGTGACTTCAGAAACCTTTGAGAAAGGTTTAACTTTATGCAAATAAACAGCAACTTGGTTGTTGGGGAGCAACAAGAATAGGAGTGAAGACTATGGCAGTGGAGCTCAAACATAACCCCTAACTTCAATAACAATAACTTCTGCACGATTTGTTTGTAAAAGCAAACATGGATATAATAAAATGATGTACGTTACAGAAACTGTCAGCAGTCTATGTGAATTTGATTCATACATTGATGGTTCTTGCTGATTATATGATGCAATGAGCAATTTAGAACTGATGGAGTTCACATTAAAGCAGTTTCCTGAATTTTCCTAAAGTTTTGGGATTTTTGGGGAATTTTAAAAATTGTATATTGTTAGATTGCGGATAGCCCTGCTGTAGATTGACAACCCTCTCCAAGACCAAAATGTATTTTAGAGACAAGAATAATCATTTCTTGTCAAATTAGAATATCTTAGTTTTACCAGCAATATATATAACCCGGGATCACCTTTTAAAAAGATATGTTCAGAAAAGCACTCTATACCAATAGCATTTACATTTTTACATGTATGTATTTGGCATATGCTTTTATTCAAAGCAACTTACATTGCATTCATACAGTTTGCGCTACAATTAACATGCTTGATTGTTTATATCACTGCAAAATGTTACTAGGGTATCACTGTATCACTGTAGGGTGCCTTTTGGTGTCCTGTACATAAATACTCATTCTGTTAAATACTCATACTCAAGTCATACTTAACATAAAAATGACTATGAAAGGGTATGTTATATTAGACTAAGATTTTATGTTCATAACAAAAGCATTAATTGGCTTTTTTAGCTTTCTGTAAGAGGATGCATGTTAATTTGCTATGTCCCATGCACTGCTCATTAAATTTGAATGAGAGTAGAATATAGTCAAATCATAAAATTTGAAAATTTTGTTCTCCTATTAATATTTTGTTAAATAAGAGAATACTCAATTTAAGTGTTTTGATCATTTGGTAATAAAAACAATATTTTTTATTTAATTAAAAAAAAGAGTGTCTGTGTCCCTTGGTTGTCCAACCTGTCGTATTGGCCCCTTTAAGAAAAGGCCGTCCCCTTTAGCGACATCAGGACAACAGATTTTTTGTCTTCAGTGGCGGGAATTTCGACGGCTGAGGTAAGTTGTTGACTTTTCAATTGACAAATTTTCTTTGTATTCTTTGTGCTTACTTGCTTTGCCAAAGCTTAACATGTCCACCCTGTCAGCATAAAAAATACACCAGAAGTGATTAGAATACAGTATTTTTTTAAATATGTAAGTTTATATATACCAAACTCTCTTTAACAACCAGACTATTTAGCTAGTCCCAGTTTGTTGTAAGCTAATATGCTAATGGACATACACATGACAGGGTGGACATAGCATTCATTTGTAATTAATATTGCTAAAAAGTTAAATGATTAAATGGATTAAATGGGGGGTTAAGGGATGTAAGATAATTATATTATATTACTTATTATATTATATTACTTATATTATAATAATTATATTACTTATTATTATTATTATATTATTTTTTTCTAAGTTAAATTTTTCATTGTCATATTTTGTAATGCTTTGAGTGTTCTGCTTTGTGTGTCCACCCTGTCATCTTAATATTTTAAAATAATATTTTAAATAATAATTCAATCATATCTGTATAATCCAGTGTGTTCAATAGCTAGGCATGGGGACATTAACATGCAAACAAAAACATTTTCTCCAAATAACAAAAAATACATGTGCAAATTGTATGAGTTTCTTTAAAAACACATGGTTTACATTAAATCTTTTATGTACAGTACTGTGCAAAAGTCTTAGGCCACTAGTATTTTCATCAGCTAAAAATGGTTCAAAGTCAGCTGAAGTCAGTATTTTGCTGTACACTCTTAAAAGTGCTGGGTTAAAAAATAACCCAACCTTAACCCAGCTGCTGGCGAACTATGGGACAGAACACGCGTTGGGTTGTTTTGACCCAAGTGCTGGGTTTAACCATTTGACCCAGAATGCTGGGTTGCTTATTTGACCCAACCAGTGGGTCAGGTTAACTGTGTTGCTGGGTTAAACATAACCTAAACACTGGGTTATTTGTTGTCTTATTGCCTTGCAACCTTTATATTTACCAACAATAATAAATAATCACAAAAGAATGTAAAATTATTATTGCTTTTCTGTACAGTTAGAAAAACACAAAAAAATGCAACTGTAAATATTAATTTAATGAGTTTTATTTCTTTTTAAAACAATTTTCAAATGGGTGCAGCTGTCACACATTTTATCCAACCATTACAGACACATAAAACAACAACTTCAGTAGATAGGTTAATTTAAAACACAAAACTGTGTAAACTAGGCACTGTAGATTCCCATTTTTTGTCAACATTGTAGCAGCAGAACACTCAAAAATTAATTATTGCCACATGAAAATTGTTCCAAACATTGTGCTATTAAAACTAAGCCAAACAAAGTGTCCACCAGACAATACATATGACAATTTAAAACATGTTACAAGTGGCCAGAAAAAACTGTTGGCCTTAAAAAATTCACACATGAAGACTTATCCATCAATATAATATACTGCAAGCCGGAGAAATTCCCTGGCAACGAGTCTGCTTCAGTGGCATGGCCCGAAACAATGGTGAAGGTCTGGGATGTCGTTGTCTCGTCCCCAAGACACAAATCCACCATGCTGGTCCCCACCTGTTAATTATACGACACTTAGTCTTGAAGACACTGAAGCCTGAAAAAATGCTCATTTTAGAAGAAAACTTCAAACTGCACATTTTTAGTCTTTTACATCTGAACACTTCTTACAGTGGTGGCCAAAATGACTGGAGCACTAGTACTTTCACCAGCTAAAAATGGTTTTAAGTCAGTGATTTCTATTTTTTGTTGTAGTGTGTCAGTTTGCATTTCCAAAAATTCATTATATATATATATATATATATATTAATAAAGTAAAACAAAACGTACAGGTTGTATGTCAATGAATGGCTTCCAGAATTATGTGGTTGTGGTTCTGTGGACCATTCCTCCAGAATGGGCAGGACTTTGAAAGCACTCTCCCCTTCAGCATCTAAATCATAAGAATAATACAGTGCAAACTGTGAAACTTATCTCATAATCAAAACAACACAATGAAATTTCTTTATTCCTTTAAATAATGAAATTGCAATAAAAAAAATACATAAAAATTATAATGGTATTAATGCAAATGAATTCCCACCCCCATTCAACTACTGCAGGTTAAGTTTAGGTGTGGGGTGGGATTCAGGGATGTAGAATATAATCATGCAAAATAAGGCATCAGTATGTGCTTTATAAGTACTAATTAACAGCCAATACACAAACTAATAAGCAACTAGTTAAGTCTTACTGTACCATTGTATTTACCAGTTGATGTGTCAAATCAGTAGCGTAGCCCGAAAAGAGACTCTGGGTGTGCATCAGAAAAACAGGGTGTCCCACATTTATCGTCAGATTGATGTGCAAAAACATCCGACTGGTATTACTAACATTACAGATTACATATTAAAATGACCAGAGATGCGGTTGTAGCCTATTTTTCTTGCGCGGCATGCGTCACTACAACTCCCCCCTCACTGACAGAATTTCATGTAGCGTAGCCCGAAAAAAGACTCTGGGTGTGCATCAGAAAAACAGGGTGTGCCACATTTATCGTCAGATTGATGTGCAAAAACATCCGACTGGTATTACTAACATTACAGATTACATATTAAAATGACCAGAGATGCGGTTGTAGCCTATTTTTCTTGCACGGCACGCGTCCCTACATGTCCCCCCTCACTGACAGAACTTCATGTGAAATGGTCAAATACAGCTGAATTTTGTTTCTATAGATTGACATATTATAAGGAATACCTTACCTGAAGTCATGTCACCCAGCTCTTAATGCACCTTTCCATCTTGCTGGGCATAGACAACAGTTTGGTCTGCAATTGTAGCCCAGTCTTCAAAAAGTCTGCCTCTGGATGTAGCTTCCTGAAGTCTTGTGAAATCTGATAAAATCTGAAAAAAAAAACAAAAACAAAACAAACAAACAAAAAACAAACAAACAAACAAACAAAAAACAAATGTGGTTAAATAGATTAAAGCTTTTAAATGTTAAATTGATCGTTTGATTTTATTGCCATACCAGTAACTATGATTATTTTAATGAAAAGATCAAATTCTAAAACAAATCATGGGTATTGAATGTTACTGAATGATATAACTTACCTTCAAAGGTTTTAACCAAGGTATCAAGCTGCCTTTCCGTCAACTTCTCTATTACAAAGCTGTCCATCTGCACCAGCAATCTCACATATCTAGAATGAAATTTCAGATTTAGAAAATTAGAATTTCACAAAACTGTTTTTACAATGACGTATTTTATATAGAAAGCAGGTTAATGCGTTTAGATGCAGCGCAATCGTTTAAACACAGATCAGTTCTATTATGCTGATATCGCGAGAAAGCTTCTCAAGTAGTGATGGGTCGTTCTTGAACGATTCGTTCATTTTGAACGAATCTTTAATGTGACTCGGGACGAACGAGTCGCCTCGGGGAGTGATTCGTTCAGTCGCGCATGCGCAACATCCTATTAGGTTCTGTACTGGAATTAGTTCACCTGTTTTAGAGTCGTTCGTTCACCTTATGGGGCTGTCACGTGATGAACGAACGATTCAAACCCGAAGACTCAAAAGATGAACTAATCAATTCTCCTTCCGGCTCAGGCTGCATAGGTTAACATTACAGGGCTGTCACGTGATGAACGAACGACTCAAACCCGAAGACTCATAAGATGAACTAATCAATTCTCTTTCCGGCTCAGGCTGCATAGGTTAACATTACAGGGCTGTCACGTGATGAACGAACGACTCAAACCCGAAGACTCATAAGATGAACTAATCAATTCTCTTTCCGGCTCAGGCTGCATAGGTTAACATTACAGGGCTGTCACGTGATGAACGAACGACTCAAACCCGAAGACTCATAAGATGAACTAATCAATTCTCTTTCCGGCTCAGGCTGCATAGGTTAACATTACAGGGCTGTCACGTGATGAACGAACGACTCAAACCCGAAGACTCATAAGATGAACTAATCAATTCTCCTTCCGGCTCAGGCTGCATAGGTTAACATTACAGGGCTGTCACGTGATGAACGAACGATTCAAACCCGAAGACTCATAAGATGAACTAATCAATTCTCTTTCCGGCTCAGGCTGCATAGGTTAACATTACAGGGCTGTCACGTGATGAACGAACGACTCAAACCCGAGGACTCGAGAGATGAACTAATCAATTCTCTTTCCGGCTCAGACTGCGTTGGTTAGCTAATTGGGCTGTCACGTGATGAACGAACAACTCAAACCCGAAAACTTGTCAGATAAGAGGCGAGGTGAGCGAATCATAGACTAAAGACCCAGGTAAACAATGAATGAATCTTTTCTGTTTCTTATAGCATTATAGTTTTGTTTTGTTTGTAGTGTGATCAACGTTTGTGTAAGCAGTAGATGTGTTAGGGAGGTAAAACGTAACATTTTAATTATATTTTGCTAAAATGAACGAAATGAACGAAATGACTCGAAAAAAGATTCGTTCATTTTGCTGAACGAGACTCAAAGGACCGAGTCGGTAAAATGATCCGAACTTCCCATCACTATTCTCAAGCATTTTAATATCGCGAGATCTCGTAAACGTTTTAAAAAAAACGTTTGGCGCAGTAGTGCCAAATTAAAACAGTTTGATTGCATTGTTGTAAAACTTTGGCGATCTTCAGAGTTAGAACACAAATTCTGTAGGCACTGGAGCCTTTGTCAAACACGTGATTCTATATTATATGGTACTTGAAGGCAACCCAAGCTAGCATCTCACCACTGAACTGCATTTATCAGTCTCCAATCTTAAGGGCAGAATCTACACTGTTAAAAAAAAAAAAATCAGACGGCATACCCATTTAATTTTTATACTGGTCTCCTAGTTTGTAATGTAACACAAGCATTCACTAAAATAGAGGAAGAGTAAAAGGACCTCATAAACAGTGGTGTCGTGGTGCCTGGAGAAGTGGGTATATGGCCCAAATGCAAATACACGCTGAAAATACCTTATTGACGTCTGGACGTGATTCTCCGCAGTCTCTGGTTAAATCGGTCGGGTTTTCTCTGTGTCAGAGCCTCCCCTGACATGCCCTCGCGTATGAACAGGCAGCATCTGGGTGGAGGAGTGGACGGAGCGGGCGCGGGCGCATTTAGGCGCAATCATCAAACATATTTCAAAGGAAGCCCGCGCCACGGTTCTGATGGCATCACTGTCCTTACCGGGTGTTTTTAGGGAATATTTGCATTTACTCACATGCGATTGAATTGGCTATTCATGTGGTGGACTGTCAAGATTTTGGCTAATAAAGGACACTACTCGATGCGCAACAGAGGGGATTTAGAAGTGGGTACACGCAAAGCCAACTGATAAAGAAGTGGACATAAGCCGTATACCTGGGTATACCCTGCACTACACCATAAACCACTAGTCATTAAAGTAAGGTGCATAGCGTAGCTAATGCAGCTACCTGAGGAAAAAAGAGCGCGAAAATGCACAACATAAAAATGACGGATCTATCGTTGGATGATTCGGCACGTCGCAGACATTGACTTAAAAAAATATGCCCTTAAAAGATCAATTTTAGTACGAAATGACATAATTCTGACAAAACATTACAAAGCCATACAGTATGCAGACAGTAACTGAACTTACCCGTATTTCTAACCTATGCCTGTTTTCATGAAGCGTGTAAAGGACGGTACTGATAAAAAAAGAATGTGTACTGTATATAAATAAAACTTTGTACGTGCACACACATACAACTTTTATTTAACGATAAAGGGATTGTTGAGGCCAAAAAGTACCAGGCTGCTACTTAACGTTCGTTAATCATTCACAGAATAAAACACTAACCCCGTACAGCAACATATCAAATATTGCATTAAACAGTGTAATTACTGTGCTTTAAACCACAACTTATTAAAAATTAAAGGTAAATAATCATATAATCATGTTAACTTACCGTATAATCCTGTTTGCTGCGAATTGCGTGACCGCCTGACGAGGAGACGAGTGAAGAATCCAGAAAGTTCGATGAAGTGGAAAAATAAACAAACCGGTTGGGTTAAAATAACCCAACCCGCGTGTTCAGTGGTGAAAGAACCCCCCTAGAGTCCATTTGACCCAGCTTGATCAACCCAACTGTGTGTTAACAGTACCTCAAACAACCCAGAATTTTGACCCAGCACAATTAACCCAACAATGTGTTTACAAAAATAACCCAGCACTTTTTAGAGTGTAGTGTGTCAGTAGGAAATATCAGTTTACATTTCTAAACATTCATTTTGCCATTAATTGTAATAATCCAGTGAGATTTTTGTGTGGAGCACAGGCTGTTGTCAGACTCCTTGTGCAAACAGAGATGTGATCTCTCCATCATTCAGTCCAGTCTGTCTTAAGAAACAGAAAAAAACGGAGACAGACTAAATCCAGAAGAACTGTGGCAACATCTGCTTTAAGAGACCTATACCTACAAAGCTACAGTACTGTTAACATTTTTAGGCAGTTAAGCACATAAAATGAGGATGCTGTCAAAAACAATGTCATAAATAGATTTTCTTTATTAATGAATGTCTATTAATTAAAATAAATCAGCATTTGATGCGACCATCCTTTGCGTTTAAAGAAGCTTTTGCCCTATGTGCACTTGTGCATAGTTTTTCAGGTAGGTTATTTGAAACATCTTGGAGATGTTGAAACAGTTCTTCTAGATTTAGTCTGTGTCAGTTTTTGTTTCTTCATGTCATTCCAGAGACAGACTGGATGATGGTGAGATCAGATCTCTGTGTGGAGTACTGGCTGTTGTCAGACTCCTTGTGCAAACAAAAATCTCACTAGATTATTACAATTAGTGGCAAACAGAATGTTTGGAAATGTAATCCGATATTTTTTACTGACACACTACAGCAAAAGATAGAAATAGCTTACTTTAAACCATTTTTTAGCTGGTGAAAATACTAGTGGCCTAAGACTTTTGCACAGTACTGTATTTATAATTTGAAAGCAAACAAATATCACTGTTTAGAACAGGGACATCATACCTTTCAGAAAATATAATTCACATCTTAATACTGGAAAGAAAACGTATTTAACAGTAATATATATGTCCATGACAGGGTGGACATATTTCATGTTTTATGCTTTGAATAATGGCCCATAATTATATAAAAAAAAATGTGTGGGAGTTCAGCTAATATGTTTCTATAGCACTTGAGTATTCACTATTTATATAACATGACATAAAGCGATTGGGAAATTAAGACCAAAATATGTGAGTATAGTGAGGGTTGAAAGGCAATCTTTTGTGATACTGACCCACTATATCAGGGGTGACGAACTCCGGTCCTGGAGAGCCGCAGCCCTGCAGAGTTCAGCTCCATCCCTAATTAAAACTCACCTGCCTGTAGCTTTCTAGTAACCCTTCAGACCTCGATTAGCTTGTTCAGGTGTGTTTGATTAGGGTTGAAGCAAAACTCTGCAGAGCTGTGGCTCTCCAGGACCGACGTTCGCAACCCCTGCACTTTATTTTTACCAGCTCTTTATAATAAGGTTTGAGATATATGTCCAGATTTATCAGCATACATACAGTAACTCATGCAGAGTGATACATACTATAGCAAATCTCAAATGCTTGTATTACTGCAAAACATAAGCTATATTAATGCTCAGCTCTAATCTGCTATGCAACTATGAGGCATGATGGTATTATGGTAATACAAACATTAAGATTTTCTGTAACTTCTGTCCAATATGTATGAAATATTAGTGTACATTAAATCATGTGTCATATAGAGCAGTGAGCTGTAAGCTTAAAACTGCTGACAGCATTTCTTACTGATCCTTCAGATCTGACTGTGCTGGATCATGACTCTCGACACTCAGTTTTCACCAGATGCGGGTAGTCGCATATCTTTAATTATTTGATTTTTATTGTTACATTTTTATACAAAACGATGATTTACACTGGTTAGAACAAGCTACAGACACAAAATCAGTCAGGTGTACAAAAGCTGCTCATTTGTGTTCACACTGAGGTTGGACAGAGGTAGACTCAGAGAAGAAGTGCTCATGAGAAAGCAGAACGTCCTGCCAAAGCAGATGATGATAATGATAACAGTAAGAGATGTAAGGGACACAAATCTGGCACACTTTAAGGCTCTGTTGTTATGTGGGTATACAAATACTGCTCTCTGAATAAGCTGCTACTGTTATAGCAAGCATGAGTAAAATAAATACATAGCATAAGTAAAAAAAAAATCACTGTGAACACCAAAACATTAACTGAAATTGCACCATTACTGTATTAACTACAGCCGTTTGTATTTTATTTTTTTTAAATTAAAGTATTTGCCCCTTGCAATAAACATTCTTAACTATCAAAATCGTATCGTCTTTGGTCAATTATTTAACATTTTTACACTCAGGAATGAGGCAATTCAAAAAAGTCCCAACTACGCTTTAGAAAGGCCCGTTTTTGAGGTCTGGGAGTTGTGTGGGACTCTGGGAGGAGTGTTTCCACAGCGACAGGTGGAAGCCAGTAGTGTACAGCGCCAGGCCACTCACGGAAGCAGAAACATGATACGCTCAAATCTAAAAAGATTTCCTAACTAGTGTGTGAGCCTGTAAGAAAACTGAAAAATACCTAGAGGAGTTCAAGCTGCTGGCAACAGGAGCCTTGAGAACAAATACAGAAAAATAATGAGACGCTCTTGTAGAATTAGGTCATATCAGTGTTCAGGGTCATGAACAAAAATAGTTTTAAATCTTGTACAAAATAAGTATTAAGTATTAACTGAAAAGTCCTTTCTTCTTTTTGGTTTTCTTCTGAGTAGCAGCAGTTACTGAGGTGTTTGGTCCTTCAGCCCAGTCAGGCAGTTTTCTTTTTATAGGCTGACTCTCAGTCTGTGGAAACAAAAAGAATCAGCCTGTAGTCAGTTTTACTCAAAGACATTTTGACAAGTCATTTTTAAGAAAGCTGACATATATGTGACCCTGGACCACAAAACCAGTCTTAAGTCGCTGGGGTATATTTTTAGCAATAGCCAAAAAATACTTTGTCTGGGTCAAAATTATTGATTTTTATTTTATGCCAAAAATCATTAGGAAATTAAGTAAAGATCATGTTCCATGAAGATATTTTGTAAATTTCCTACTGAAAATATATAAAAACATAATTTTTGATTAGTAATATGCATTGATAAGAGTTTTCTCAATATTTAGATTTTTTTTCACCCTCAGATTCCATATATTCAAATAGTCGTATCTCGGCCAAATACTGTCCTAGCAAACCATACATCAATGGAAAGCTTATTTATTCAGCTTTCAGATGATGTATTGATCTCAATTTTGAAAAATTGAACCTTATGGTTTTGTGGTCCAGGGTCACATATATCAGTAAGAGCTTTTTAGCAAATATTTAGTACATTTTCAGTCTCCTCCACTGACCAGTTCATAAGATGTGAGATAAAAAATAAACAGTAGCTTGGAGACTAATTCTTGCTACTAACTAGTTGCTTATTTGTATGCATATTACAAATACTTTTTAGTACTTATAAAGCACAAATTAATGCCTTATTGTGCATGACCATATTCTAGACCTCCTAAAGGGATAGTTCACCCAAAAATGAAAATTGGATGTGTATCTGCTTACCCCTGCTAAGATTTTTAACTCAAACCGTTACAGTCTGTCAGTCATATAATGGCAGTCAATGGGACCCACATACACTGACAAAACCAAATTAAACCCTGCGGCTCTTGATGATCAGTGTTGGGGAAAGTTACTTTTAAAAGTAATGCATTACAATTTTTTTTACAATGAATTCAGCTCAGGCTGAAAGAAAAGGACATTTATGCAGGAGATCACTCTTTAGCTATTAAAAAATGAAGCACAAATGTTAGTTTATCTAAATTAATTTTTGCTTATTAGTATGGTTGAATTGCATTATCGAAGGTCAGCAGCAAAGACACTGGTTAATAAAATGGGATTAAATACATAAAGAATATTTGTTTTAATTAACATATTTAATTATTGCAGGGTTGCGTCATATACTGAGTTTGCATTTTACTGTTTTTATTCATTTGAAGGAATACTGATTCTGTTTTTTGTGAGTGAGATGAATTAATGCACGTTCACATTTAGTTTAGAATACAGTAACATCATGTTTACTCCAATTTCCTGACAAGAGACTTGTCAATCAATAAATGGGGAAAAAAGGGGCAAACTTATCCGGGAGTGTTGACTCTTTCACAGAGGTAAACAATGATATAAATATAGTTCAGTTTCTTGTAAAGACTGACTGTTTCGTGTAATAAGACCTCAATGTATCACCAGGAGCTGCAGGGTTTAATTTGTTTTTTTCTGTGTATGTTTTTTTGACTCTCACAGCCTTGGGTCCCATTGACTGCCATTATATGACTGACAGACTGCAACGGTTTGAGTTCAAAATCTTTGTTTGCGTTCTACTGAAGAAAGTCACCCACATCTTGGATGCCCTGGGGGTAAGCAGATAAACATCAAATTTTCATTTTTGGGTGAACTATCACTTTAATCTACCCCATTCCTAAACTTAACAACTACCGTACTAACTATTAATAAGGCAAGTCATAGTTAATAGTGAAAACTGGTACCCAAACTAAAGTGTGATCAAATGAACATATATACGATCATAGCCATACACATCTCAGCTTATTTCAAGTCTACATGCCACCTCTTTCAATCCGATCAAAATTTAATTCAGATCAATTGAGGTATTTACATTAAAGCTTTTCAGTCAGACTGAGCCATCAGATTATGAATTCATTATTTGGGTGCATGCAAACATAGCAAGTGCAACTGGTCCTATTCACACTGCGATCAGGATTCAAAACACTGTTTACCAACATGGGAGGGGGCACGCTAGCAAGGACGCAAAAGACTGCAGCTGCTTACATCTGTTGATAATGCGCCTCTTGTGGGCAGCAGAGTGACTTTCACCTGCACAGCTCTTACTAGCCAGCCTTCGTTACACTTACGAGTTTCGTTAAAAAAAGAAAAACTATTTTACAAAGACTAAATGAAGAAACTTGCTCAAACACTGACTACCCCATCATTTCTCTATGATCATTTAAGCATAATAGCAGAGAGTAACACCACTGAGTCTTAAAAATAGCTATTTATAAAAATACTTCAAAATTCATAATACATCATTGTAGCTGAGGAGATAGAGGTAACTACCAAGATTACACTTATCACCGAGTAGTATTTGTATTTAGGTGAATGAGGACACCCAATTTTCAAGACCATTTTCAAGAATTTTCAAGTTCTTAAAAAAAATAAATAAAAATAAATAAATAATAATATTAATGATAATAATTTATTTAATTAGTGTTGTCAAGTGATTAATCGCACACCCAAAATAATGGTTTGTGTTTACATAATATGTGTGTGTGTACTGTGTATATTATGTAAGTAAAAATACACATGCATGTATATATTTAAGAAAAATGTTATTAAAATATTCATATATAATATCAATTATATGAATATAAATATATACATGTAAATAATTTAAAAATATATACTGTATGTATTTACATATAGACATAATAAATATACATAGTATACACATATTATGTAAACAAAAACTTTTTTTGGATGTGATTAATTGTGATTAATTGTTTGACGGAGCTAAATGAAATAAAAAAAAAATCTTTTAAACTAAGTCTATTTTAACAGAAATTAGGTATAGTCAAATATTAAATAACATGTAAACTTGCATTAATTAAATTAATATTGCTAGTAACTGTTTAAAAGTTACCAAGATTTTGTTATTATTTTAATAATTTTAAGATATAAATACATAGTTTTTGTCATCAACCATCTGTAACCAGTTTTTGTACCTAAACAAAAATTCTACATAGGCAATTTTAGCAAGGAAGGCACTCTACAGTAAATTAAAAAACTGAACTTGTTTGTTAATACTTGTTTGTTAAGCTGACTGATACTATATGAATGAATGAATAAATAGAAAAACTACACAAGTAAATACATACATAAACAAACAAACAAACAAATGAATACTCCCCAAATCACCAGAATTGAATGTTTTAATGCTGTTTTCTGGGAATAAGTAAAGAAAAGAGAAGAAAAGAAAAAAAAAAAGAGAAAAAACTTTGGGTAATGATTAAACTCTAAAAATTATTACATCTTGATCAAAGACTATGAAGACAAACATGATTGTCTCTGGAATAACGTCACTGATGAAAAACCAGGAACATATATTAATAAAGTAACCATTTTGATTTCAAGTTGACCTTTACTGTATTCATTCAAATGCCATTTGCCTTCAACTGTGCAGACGGCTCACTGTTTTCTGTTAACACAACAACGTGATGCTTCAAAAATCATCATCTCTCCAGCTAGTGTTGGCTTATAGCCACATCCCCGAGAATATCCTGAGCGTGAAGGTTTACATGACGCAGACAGCTGCATCAACAGAGGAAAACCCCGCACTGCCCACCATCGGATTAACTTCCATCACAATTCTTCTTAAGCCATTTATGCATCCCTTCAAACTCCATTTCCTTCCAGCTAACTCTTCTTATCTCCCTGTCTTGCAATCTGTTCAGCCTTCATGCTAAATCATTTGTGCGACTCAGAGTGGGCAAGGGAACATCAGGAGGGAGGGTGTGTTTAGAGACGCCCTAATGATCTCATATCGATCTACAGGCTTGTGTCACTGCAGGACAAAAGAGCCATGATGGACGTGCTCTTCAAACAAGCTTCTATCACCATTAATCTCCATGTTAACAGGCCAGAGAGTTGCACACTAGACAGTAATGGCTGGAATTTACTGGAAAAGTCCTGAACCACAAATACAAAATTCTAATATAATATTACCATTATACAATATATTAGTCTTTATAAATAGCAGTTTTATTACATTGTGTTAGTAATGTTTATAATTTCATTTCACCTTTTTCCTTTGTTATTTTTAGAAACTGAGAACAAATGTATAAAATCTTGACAATAAAGATGACTCCATCCTGTCACACCTCCTGGACTTTCCTGAAGATCAGAAGTGAAGCGCTGTGACACAGGTCACAACCTTGTGACCTTAATGGCTTTGAGCTTACAAGGGGAGGTATCGGGTAATAGCGCATGTCAAAGGTCAAGCAGAGGTTAAAGACAGTTGGCTCACGCTAAAGCGGCGCACAGCACTCATCACTTCAGGGGAGGGTGTCTGATGTTCAATGATTCTACCAGACAGGGTTACACCTAAACCAAGGGTTGGGATTCAGATTACAGCCTAAAAATCTCTTTGTTAACATCATGTGATTTAGCAGTCTGAAGGTGTCGCATTCATCAAAAACAGTCAACGGTTAAACCATGTGTCAAAAAGACACATGAACACATGATCTGAGTGTTCAGAAAGTACTGAACAATAATAAAGATCAAGTGTCTGACACAGTCTAAATGTTTCTGATAATTCTACTAATCTAATTTTTCTCCAACAATTTTCAGTTCCTATCATATGCACAATGTTTATTAAATATAATAAAATAATTTGCTGCAATGCATGCTTTCACCCCCAAAGTGTTTCTAAAAATGTTTCACAGGTTTTTAATTTTAATACAGGTTGACAAAGAGAAAATTTATCATTGTACATTTTCTATTGACAATGCTTATAAAGTCAAAATTCATCATCCATTTTTTTCACCATATATAATGTCAAGATGGTTGAGAGGGATGAGATACTGTAGTGTTGTAGTGTTGTACTGTTTTCACATGTGTGTTTTCTCTTTCATTGGGCGAGTTAATGCACTACCATTCAAAAGTTTTTAATCTGTAAGACTGATTCTTTTGCTCACCAAGGCTGCATTTATTTGATCAAAAATACAGTAAAAGCAGTAATATTGTAAAATATTATTACAATTTAAAATTTACAATTTGAATTTTCAGCATCATTACTCCAGTTCTTAGATTAATTAATTACTTCAGTTCTTAGTGTAACATGATCCATGACTTGCTGCTCAAGAAACATTTCTGATTATTATCAATGTTGAAAACAGATTAATATTTTTGTGGAAACCGTGAGACATTTTTTCAGGATTGAATATCACTTACTTAGAATAGAATCTTTTTGTAACATTATAAATGTCACTGTCACTTTTGATCAATTTAACGTGTCCATTAAATAATCATTACAGAAGTCCACTTCTAGAACAAAACTTTACAATTAATTTACTCACCCCCTTGTCATACAATATGTTTGTGTCTTTCTTTCTTCAGTTGTAAAGAAATTATGTTTCTTGAGGAAAACATTCCAGGATTTTTCTCCATATAATGGAGTTCTGTGTTGCCCGCGAGTTTGAACTTACAAAATGCAGTTTAAATGCAGCTTCAAAGGGCTGAGGAATAAGCGTCTCATCTAGTGGAACGATTGGTTATTTTCCAAAAAAAGTACATTTTATATACTTTTTAACCTCAAACTCTCAACTATTCTCTGTGACACGCATGCAAACTCTGTGTAATCCGGAGCAATACAGTTAGGGAAGGTTGAAAAACTCCCATCTCATTTTGTCCTCCAACTTTAAAACCATCCTACGTCAATGTTTTACCTTTTTTTTTTTTGTAAAGGGCATTTGATCTTAGCACAATCACTTTGTAAACACTGGGTCGGTACTTCTGCAATCATGTAGGACAATTTTAAAGTTGGAGGAGAAAATGAGATGGGAGTTTCTCAACATAGTTTGCATGCGCATCACAGAGAATAGACAAGATGAGCATTTGAGGTTAAAAAGAAAATAACTGATCGTTTTGCTAGATGAGACCCCTTTTCCTTGGCTGGGATCGTTTAGAGCCCTTTGAAGCTGCATTTAAACTGCATTTTGGAAGTTCAAACTTAGGAGCTCCGTAGAACTCCATTATATGGAGAAAAATCCTGGAATGTTTTCCTCAAGAAACAATTTCTTTACAACTGAAGAAAGAAAGAGACAAACAGCTTGGATGACAAGGGGGTGAATACATTATCTGTAAATTTGTTCTGGAAGTGAACTTCTCTTTTAATCAATAATCATCAACTCCAAACGTTAAACAGTAGTATTATTCTTTGTTTAAAGTATTTAAAGTATGCATTATTCCAGTTCTTTAAAAGCTCAGCAAGAACACATCATACCTTCACAGGTGAATCGCTGAAGAGATCTTGTGTGTCTTTATCCAGGTTATCCTGGTTCCAGGAGGCCAGTTCCATTCCACTGCTCTGAGGAACTGGGTCACATGGCTTCAGACGGACATCAGCACTCAAGCAGGAATCCTGTACACACCAATAGACATAAACCTCACACTCAACACTGGTCAACATTTAGAGCAGAAATCAGAAACTAAACAACACTCAGCATGGACATATATTGGACTTGCCACAGGTGCAATAATAATAATAATAATTTGCATAATGATTCATATAATGAACCTTCTGTATAATGTTCCCCTTGAACTACATGCATTACTGCAGACTTCACAAGCTGATCACGAGACAGAAAAAAACTATTGTGCAGAGTCTATCCACATATGCAATGATTTCAGAAATAATGTGTGCACATTTGCAGATAAACTACCTGTATAACTGGCATTCTGAGACAGAAAGATATCAGTCACCTGTGGCATGGGAATACTGATGAAGAGTTCATCTTCATTCATGTCCATGACGTCTGCCTCATGCTGTGACTCTTCAATCACATGTTTAACAGCAGGTCTGTCTGCAGTCACTGATTTATCCTACAACGATGACACACATCTGTTAGCATTTGATCCTTGCATACCAGTATCTCAGGAACTCATCCACCTGCTACCGTGACCATTACAGAACATAACCTACACAATCATGGAACTAGTTATAGCGTAAAACATCTACAATTTTTTTCTACAAGACATCAGCAGTAAAACACTCAAAAACTAGTAAACGCTTCAGTGAGACAAGAATATACTACAGCTCTCAAAGCCAATGGACACAAAGAGGATGATCCCACATCTGGAGATCGGCATGCAGGGATGATCGCTAAGAAAACTAAAGTAGGTCTGCCATAATCAGTCTGAAAGACACAGCAGATGTTACGTCAAAGTCCTCGTCTTCTAAGGTCAGAGCGCTGAGAGACTCCAAGAGTTCAACAGTGTCTTAGACATGGCTGTAAACTGTCAACGGGTAGCTGACAAATTGCAATGGCATGAGGATTTCAGGTTAAAACATATGAATGTGTGAGGAAAAGTGCATTCTGTATACACAATTAATTCAAAATTAAAACATTTCATTTAGTGTCTTAATCAATATAACTGCATATCTAATCATTTAAAAATAGTTTTAGATTATTTAATTAGGATTATATCATGTTACACTGAAGACCCCAAGAAGGTTTCCTGAATCAGAACACTGATGGCGGGTATTAAGTTATCATTTATTTTGTTAAAGGCTTGACTTTGTCTGAAGCATGATTTCTGAGATAATACTTATTTCCTTTTCCTGTCATTAACGGCAGAGGTAAAAATCATCATAGTAAACTTTAGTATGTTCCATGAATCAGATCACAAGCCATCAGACACCATGAAAAACCCTGCTCAGCACAGAGGAAGAGGAAAGAAATGATAAACCTTTATACATAAATAATGGACAGCAGCTATACATAAATTATTAATACTGAAATCAGTAATGTCAGCAGCTAGCAGTATATCAGTTACTCTGATAAAAAACAAACAAATCTAGAAGTGTTTTCATGTGATGGCACTGTGCTGACCTCTGCTGGTGCATTTCAGCCAAATATGATTTAAAAAAATACAAAATGATTTTAAAAAACTGCTCTACTGGAGTTAAAGGTGACAGGAGTGAAACACACCAGCGGCTCTATCCAGGTGATGTCATGTTGTGCTGTGGATGAAGCATCTCTCTGGAGTTTATAAAGCGCCAGCCTGAGCAGGAAGTTACTGATATCTTCAGGGACACGAGACCGGATCGCTTTAAAATCACTCAGATCTGTTCAGGAATAAAACAGAAATAATACAAGTGGTCGTATGAGTGACAGCGTGATCTTGTTACAAAAGTTACATGTACTTACTATAGTAATACAGTATTAGTAAAATATGGAATATTCACAAAACTAACCCTAAATCAAATATTAACCGTATAGTAAGTTCATGTTGTTATTACTCAGTAATTAATTGAATAATTACACTGTAACAAGGACACCTTAAAATAAACTGTAACCTAAATAATTTATTAATATAAATTCAGTAGCAGTATTGTATAGTTTGAACAAAAATCCAAAATCTTGAGTTCCAAAAATAGTCTCACAACCTTTCCACATCTAAATAAGAGATACTGGATTGTTTTTGGTGTAATGCATTTAACCTGAGCTGACTGGAGGAGAGGAGATGATTTTTCTGATTGTGTTGTAGATGGAGGGTGAGAGTCCAGCTCTGTCCGTGTCCACAGCACAGCCCATCTTCTGAGCCTGCAACAGATGAGACTCCACCACTGCCATGGGCAGACTGCGAGCATCTGCTACCTGCCTCTACAGAAGACAATACATACATCCACATGACATAACTGCTGCTTAAGGATCAAAATATGCTGGCTTAATGACATCCTCAAAATTGCCGCCAGAAGAACTTCTTTCTCACTACTCCCATAATATCCAAATAATATTGTTGCACACATCTATAACCTCATTAACCTCAACTAACCGTTCATCACTGTTGTAGTCATTTTTAGAAAATTCTTTTTTTTTTTCTTTATTTGCTGTTTTTGACTTTTGATGGAGTAATTCTACATAATTGCATATAAGAAAGAAATTGAGAAAATGAGAAAAACATGACAGATACCACACTAAAAGTGAGTATTAGGAGGTGAATGTTGTACCATGCTCTTGTGCTCCAGCTGAAACAGTCTGTATGTGACAGAGACACTGTCCGGTAGAAACTGACCCACAGAACTGTACTCACGGCTAGACTCTGTTTGGACAGGTGGAGTAGAGCTGGAAGAATCATCCACCTAACTCACAGAAAAACTCATTATCATACAGTACAACACATCATACTGAACAATATCAGCCCACAAGCCCTGAGCCCTTTCGGTTCAAGCATTCTGCATCAAAAAAAAAAAATTAAAAAAAAAATGCAGCCATAGTGAACATAAGAAAAAAAAAAAAACTTTTGAAAAGTAATGTACAATACACAATGTTTATCAGTGTCTTCATGTGCAGTACCTTTAAGCCGTGTGACTGACAGAATGTGGCGATGACATCAATCAGAGGTGTTAACATTGCTGCTTTTGCTTCTGAAACTCCATCCACCTGTTTCAAGCTGGATATTGTGCACGGCCTGCCACAGAAATCCACATGAAAGATCAAAATATGACCATTAACAAAATGTCTGCCTAAAGACTATAAACATTAAGCGTCAATATGAAATGGCTTTTTTAACAATTAAGGTGTGGTCACATTTGTACAATTTTAGTAAAATTTTGTGGGCAAAAAAGGTCCATAGCCAAAAAAAGTCAACAGCCAATAGGGTAGTAATGTATAAAGCAGCTTTCTACTAGTCACACAAAACTCCCAATGGCACGAATTCCGACAAGAATGACTGGATTTTGCAATGGTAAATCTGAGCTTAAATCTTAGTTTTTTGGAGGACTACACTATTCTACACCATCCAAAGACCAAAAACCCCTTTAATTTAGGCAACGATTACCTTAATTTTGCCATGTCCAGGAGTATTTTATTGGTGGCCAGTACAGCTGGTGGGATGTCTCTGAGACCAGCTAACTTCTGACGCTCCGACACCAGCATACCATACAGTTCAGACTGTAAAAACCAATGAAATTATACAAAAAGTGAGAAAAACAGACACTGGCTGTTGTTTCCAGAGACATACACAGCTGTGCGACTTTCAGAAATTACCCACTTACTTTTAAGAAATAGGAAACATGACAAGCTCTGAAGATGAGCATCACATAACATGAAAGCACTGCTCATCTTCAATCTGTGGCAGGAGTGTTTAGTATTCAGTACCTGCAGCTGGACTTCTCTCGCTGAGACCGCTGGAGTCTGGGCTTTGACATCAGTGTGCATCTGGTTTGGCCTAACAGCTGGTCTATATACAAATATTAAATGTCATTTTTCACACTAACAGACAGACGTAAGGCTAACCTAGAAATTTTAAAATGTGACATATTTAGTGGTAGAAACCTCTGAACAACATACACAAACCAAAAGTTAAAAAAAAAGACCAGTCACAGTCAAAATGTCAGTTTATATTATTACATACCTAGATGGTAAACCTGCTTTCTCCACAATCTGATGGCTGTCAACTATAGAACTGACCTTCTGCCTCTGAAATGAAATAAGAGAGGGCTGCGAAAACAATAATAATAATAAAAAAAACATTTAAAAGTAAAACTATTTATTAAAGGGATAATAAAAGTTTTCAGAATTCATTAATAGATGATACTGACCCGAGTGTAATCTGACTTCAGCTTAGAAGTAGTAGACTCAACATGTGCTGGATCTGGTTTTCTCCTGCAAGGACATATCAGGAATACAATACAAATGCATCCAGAGATTGTTTGTGTTTTGTCACACCTTTTACAATGTTACATTAGTTATATTACGTAAAACAAACAAACAAACAAAAAAAATTCACAGAAGATAAAAAAAACACAGGTATATGTTTATTAGATTTAAGCTGTGCATTAGAATGAAGGCACTGAAATCTGTGCAGGAGCAAAAGACAAGAAAAAAAGACAGAACATACGCTTCTGGCAAAGCACCTTATGACAAGGCGTAACTTCAGCAGGGTTTCCACTCTTTTTCGGTGATCATTTTCCAGGACATTTTTATTTTAATAATGGTGGGAATAAAAGACAAAGAAGATTGCCCTAAAGTAATATATTCCTCTCTCGAGAAGTCTTTAAAAACATACAGTTTATGGTCATGACTTAACTATAAAATAAGCTCTTTAATATGAGCTCTAAATTCTACATTACAACAAATGATTTTCAGAACCAATTTTAGTCCCATAGCTAAATAAACAAAATATATTGGAAGTATTAAATTATTTTATTTACCTGTTTGAAAATAAAAATTAATTAAAGCAGTTAATTTATGCTAACAATACTATTAAAGAAAATATTTTAAACTATTGGCATGTGTCCTTCAAATATTTTCAATTAAGTGTTACTTTAAAAGGGTCAAGTGAAAAACGAGTGAATTCTGGCTAACTTAAACGTCTCTGATTGGCTGTTGCATATCACTGTTCATAGAAAATGATATAAATATTCACGGATATGTTTGAAAGCAGCCGCTGGTATTGTTACATTTTTTTTAAATTTCTGTATTGACGTGGTACAGAAGTACTAATAGACTACTTTTGACAATAATCAAAATCATTAGTTAAGTTACTGAATTACTGAAATACTCTTAAAGTTAAACATTAGACAGAACACATCAATGTTCAAACTGTCAAAAGTCAGTAGTGATGTGCTAATTTTGATTTTTCATGGCTGATTCCGATTTGTTTTACGAGCAAATTCCGACTTGTTATTTTTTTGTTTAAGCAAGAGATGAGATATAATGAAAATATGACTAGATGAACAAGATGGTTTTTTTTTTGCTCTATTACAGGGCAAACTTTCTATAGCCATTTAAAATTAGAGGTAACCACTGCATTTTAATCATGATCCAATAGGGCTGGACAATAACCACTGCAAGTTTCAAATTCTTAACGTGATGTGGGCATTTTAAATGAATGTATCTTTGAAGGGAAGAGACTGTCTTGAGAAAAGCTTCGATGGCATTTTCATTTTATCTGATAAAGTAGTGTTCATGACCGCAGCGTTGCTTTGTGTACAGCCCTTACCAAGGAAACAGATGTTTTTGCTGCTCCAAAAGTGCCTCTTACTGGTAGATAATGAGTTTGGTATTTTCAATAACCCTGTGTACAGCAGTGATTTCACATTTCTTGTTTGTATGAAGGCGAAATACAAATAAAAGGTGATCATTCATTTATTTGTACCATTTTTTCTAAATTATATGGTTTTATAAAAGGAGGTTTCATAGACTTGGCACAGTAATTTTTCAGAACTTTGTATAGACAAAAAATCTGCAGGAAACAAAAACAGCACACTGGTTGATTGAGAGCACATATTGACTCTCTGACAGCAGGTGGTGCTTATGGAACAGCAGCAATACAGCATTTCCCTGGTTACCACTGCAAACAAAGCAGCACTGTGCTAAGAAATACTACTTTAGTATGGATAATACAGATGAAAAGAAAATACCATGTAAGCTTTTCTGAGTTCCCCTCAGAGAAACATTCATATACTGTAAACACCCCCAATTAAATTTTATGGATTTTCTTCCAATATTTTGCGCATTGTGAACACTGAGCTTGCTCTGCCAGTATTTTCTGCTCTTTGCATTCATCTTCAGCATCTCTGGCCTTTGTTAATGTCCCGTTTACAGACTTCATAATATTTCCACACAAATTAAATTTTGGAAAATGCTTGCAATACTGTTTGTGTGTAAGTCCGGAACAGAGATCGGCTGAAATAAAACAAAAGAGCTGATTGATAATTGCTTTGTTCGGGGCAGAAACCGGTCAGTTACGATTAATGGCAGTTCAAACATTTTCTATTACTAGCATTATTTGTTTCGGGCTTGGCTAAAGGAGAACACAATTCCTTTTTTATAATAATTTTCCAGGACAACTAAAGATTTTCAAGGACATTTTCCATTTTCTCTCATTTTCCATGTGTTTTCCAGGACTGGAAAATTAGTCATCAATTTTCCAGGTTTTCCAGGACACGTGAGAACCAAGCTTCAGGCAGGCAGTTCCCAACCAATAGAAAACCAGTACCACAAATGTTTTTAGCTCTCTATTGTATGGCTTATCAAAGCATTGATAAACATATTAGAACACAGAAGAGATTTATGGCAAAAGAAAAGGGTAAAATAACTTTTTTTTGACAGGGACTAATGCAACTTCTGCTCTCTGTTACAGATATATCACAAAATTAAAATCTAGTCAGAATAGTTCTAGGCATGTGAATGGCCTCTCATGAACATTAAATTGGCTTATGCATTAAATTTACCTGGTGGCTCAGGTTTGCCACATTGACTCAATGTGCCCTCAACTACAAAGTGCACATGTGAGTTTGTGTGTGCTGGAGCACTGATGGTAAGATGTGAATGTCTTACCGTGGTACACACACTTTGCTGAACAGATTCATGTTGGGCTGCAGCAGGAGTTGTCTGTGCCTCTCGTCTTCAGCTTTACTTAGCCATGATCTGCCCTGAGTGAAACATTTCCAATGTTTATTAAGATATAATGGTTATAACATTTTATGTATCAAGTCTTTATTTCATAGTGACTTTTAATATACATTTTTACAACTGAATCCTACAACAAATTAAAATCGACAGATTTTGTGGAATCTGTATGATGGAAATTGAAATCATTTAACTCCAGAGTGGAGGAAAAACACAAACAGATATTAGAGGTGACTCTCCTTATATTAGATGTGATGCAGCTTTTGTGCTTGGCCGCTAATGAAAATAATAATTCTACCATATGCTTTAGGTGACTACGCACTCTCTGTGCTTGGACCCTACACATTCCCCTTGTTATACTACAACAAAAACATATATATCAGAGGCAGTTTTATACATTTGAATACATCCAAAAAATAAATCCAATGCAGAGTTCTTGTTGCTGCGCTCCCTCTTGCACTTTTTACAGTAGTAAAATGTTACTGTCCACGTCTCATGCCTTCTCATGTTGGACTCTTTCAAGATCGAGTTTTTTTGGAGATGCGTACACTGAAAAATTTAGACAAACATTCAAAAAGGCCTGCAAACTCCAATAAAGAAAAGGAAAACTTTGAATAGAAGATAAAACACTACTTAAATGAAAAAGAGGATAAATATTTTGGTTGCTTTCCACTTGTTTGTTGAGAATGAATGTAAACAACTTTGTTCACTGTTAAACTCCACAAGTAAGCTACCTTTCAGTTTAGGGCCCCATGAAATCAATTTTATTTTTCCCTAAATTCTGTGGTTTTTTTTTGTTTTTTTTTCTGGATTCTGCATTTTATGACTTAATACAAATGTATCATTAAAAATGATATCTAATTCAATTAATAATAAAAAAAAACCTTAATAATTTAATTAATCTTTTAAAATGTAGCCAAAATAAAAATATAACAATTATTTTACAAAATAACAGCATTTTTTTGGCCAAATAAGATTTTGCACAGCAGAACTATATAAATACATGAAATTGAATGAAAAATATCTCTGCTTTATGTTTTATCTTATGTTATGTTTGTTGCATCTTTGATTTATGATATTTCTTAAGAATAATATTATTACTTTCAGAAGTACATTTTATTATATAATAAAGTAATATATTTCTGTCATAATGTCTTCAAGTTAAACGTTGAAAGTTTTACTTTAGTAGGTAGTCGTGAAAAGTTTCTGAGTTAGCGTACTACACACTTAGAACAGACTTATTAATGACATGCACTGACTGGCTGTCGCGTTTATTTCTGCTGTAAAAGGCTATTAGATTAAGCTGTTTACATTTTTACTTCATATTAATTATCATCGTTATATATGTTTAACCATGTTTACGTCAAGATAAAAGACAGTCAGAACACTTTTAGTCGCAATGTATGTCATCTCTAATTAGGGCTGGGTATAGTTTGAACTTTATCGATTCCGATTCTGCTTATTGATTCAGATTCTTAACAAATCCTAGATTTGATTCCAATTAATTAAAAAAGTCAAATCAAAATTAGGTCATTACACTTAAATCAAACCGCAATATGGACTAGTATCTGTAAATATTACACACAAAAATACCATTTAAATGTGAATCCTGAATGTTCTGTGTGTCTCTGTTTTAATGAATGGAGCAGACGAGCGGTTTTGTTTACTGCACACACTGAAGTGTGCATGACGCTCGCGGTGATTTCAGCATCTGTCGTCTCACTAAATGAGGACATAAATACATGAACAATATCTGCTGAGAGTCACTTCACGAGCATTTGACCGTTCCATTTCAGGAAAACTAGCATTATATAATATACACACAGAAATGTAAAGGTAAACACGACAACCCGTCAAAATAAAAGTCTGTTTTAACTTGAAGACACGTTTTTAACTGTTTTAACTTGCCAGATATATAATACTACTATTAGTACTACTACTAAAATGAAACAAACATTACTTTTTAGGGTATAATCACACAACATTTCTTGCATGTTTTAATTTTAATAGTAAATTCCTTTGTTTGCCAAAACAAGTTTGCTTAATTTTCAATAAAAGATTAATGAAATTAATGTTTTATGCCTTCATTTGATAACCAGAACATTTTAAATACACAACACAGAATTTCTGAGGGTAAAAAAAACTTTCATAAGGCTATTTTAAGAATAAATTTGAATAAACTAAGTATGCATTCAAATAATTAGACATGCTAAAACACAGAATTTGATAACAATAAAACATGTTGCGAGAAAAATAAAACATTTCATAGGGCCCTGAACATGTCATTTTTGTTAAACCTTTATTAAATTGATGCGAAATTGTATAAGTTTCATGATTTAAATTAATTAGACATGCTCTTTGATTAATAAAATTTTATTTAACCATTAAAAAGGAGTTGAGAAAAATTAAAACAGAAAAAAAATGAATTTGGGAAAAATTCGGTTTTTGATGATATACTGACATATTTTTGTGCATATTGGGGGCGATATGACAAAGACAAAGAGACAAATGACAAAGAGAAGTCAGATCCGGCCCGGAATGACCTTTTCTGCAGTGAAATCGCACAGAACAGTTTGAGAACGGACACAGGCCGGAATTTTAAAATCACACTAAAATGCGAACGCAGGAATCGTTATGCAGAACCATGTGTCTTATCGAATACCCAGTTCTTGGAACTTCGATACCCAACCCTATCTCTAATAAAAGGGGGTCCTGTCTGCTGAAATCATATTTGGGGAGGAATATGCAGGGGAATGTGGGGAACTTTTTTCCCCTTTTTTCTCCTCTACAGACACTCTTTGACACAATTTTTATGTTATAGTCAATGACTAGCCTTTACGCAGTACCTTGGGTGTGAGTTTACAGAGGATGGTGAATTTGTTGTGGCCTGTGGTTTCCATCAGATAATTTTCAGCAACAAGTTCTCGGCTAAGAGCTTTCCACCAAGTTTCTGAGATTGCCCTGCCGATACCAAAGAGAAAGTGCTTCCGAAAGTGATCTGGAACCCGCTGAGAGTTCTATAAGAAGAATTAGAAATGCACATGTAAAGCTCTAACTTTTAAATATATAATATACATCTTTCAATATAAACGTACATCAATATACATTTGGACATTAAAGGGGTCATCAGATGCCCATTTTCCACAAGTTGATATGATTCTTTAGGTCTTAATAAAAAGTACATGCTTTGGTTAAAATTTCTCAATGGTAGTGTAAATAACACCTTTTTTACCTTGCCAAAATCAGCTCTGCAAAAAGCATCCTATTCTGGTCTAGGTTGCTTTAAATGTTAATGAGCTCTGCTCGCCCCGCCCCTCTCTTCTCTTTGTGGAGTGACGAGCCTGTTTACTTCACCAGCATTTATCCGTGTTTAGTCGCTAAACTTGCTAACTATTAGATTCATAAAAAACGCTTATACTCACTTCTGATGTAAGTGAAGCTGGATCACAAATAATTAGTGTGAACATAGATGGATATATGTAGATCAGGAGGCACATTCCTTTCACAAACAAACGTAATCCACTGCATTTTCAGCGGCTCAGATGTCGGGAGTAAATGACGACCACTATGTTCATTATTACATCCAGCAACACAACACCTCAATCTGAGATATTCTCGCCGAATTTACATCCCTGCTCCGGCATCGAAACAATGGAGGTCGGACTGTTACATCTGATTTAGGGTGGGTCTGAGGTAAGACACTCATATCAATCAACTATCGTGGGAGCGGCCTCTGTCTGTGTGATGGTGTGACTGAAAATGTCTCGATTTGAAAAAGGGGATATTATTTTTACAGATTAATTAAAAACCACTGCATGGATTTTTATCATTATAGGGTAGATTTGTACATACACTGCCAACACACATTAATGTTTAAACAAATGTTAAAAAAAAAATGTAAAAGTGAACTTTGCATCCGATGACCCCTTTAATGCATACTTTCACAGAAATATTTTGAGCTTAGACTTTTTGAATTGATAAATGATTGTGATTAACCTCAGATATTTATGACTCAAAATCAAAGTAGAGGATTTAGTTTTGTATGCTACTTTTTGTATGTTTTGTATGTGGTAAACAGTTTTCTGTTTTTGACGTACTGAGCCCCGCAGCAAGAGGATGGGTGCTGTGATGCCAAACTTCTCCTCCATAGTGCTGATGGCCTTCATCAGCTGATACGCACATGTGCCAAAGTCCTGTAGGACCACCTCTGGATCCCCAGTGTTTACACTGAAACCACACCAAAATAAGTCATACTTCATGAGGTACAAGAACAGTTTGAAAACACACAGAAAGCAGACTTACTCACCCTGAATTGCAGTTATCACAACAATTACTGCTACCCATAATTCCAGAAGTCACTTTCCTCAGACGCTTGTCTTCAAAATGACACAAAATCAACCTAGGAAACAAGTCATCATGCACACAAAATATAATCATCCTTAAAAATCAAAAGAAAATCATGTCTTGACAGAATTGGTGTAACTGCAAGTGTTTTCATTTCATGCCAAAAATCAAAAGAAAGAAATATTATGACTTTTTTTTTTTTATAAGTAGCCTTATTTTTTTTATTTTTTTTAACAAAAACTCAAATGTGATTTTCCTTTCAGTTTACATATTCTGGACAGGTTAAATTAAATTCACTTACTTTCGCCTGCACTTGGTAGAATTAAGATACTTTTCCATTTTTGCCATCATGTCCATTTTGTAACCTCTAAAGCGCTCACTTTTGGATTGATTGAGAATGAATCTTCAGGAAAACACAAAGCATTTTAAGTAAGTCCGCCAGAAAAAGTCTTGTAAACTAGTTAACAAAATGAGGATGAGTTGTTACCTGTTCAGGACCATATCTCCGGGCATCCATAAGACGTGACAGGCGCTGGGCAGCCCGTCTCTACCGGCCCTTCCGATCTCCTGATAATATGACTCCATCTCTTTGGGAGCTCCGTAATGGATGACTTTCCTGATATCAGATTTATTTATGCCCATTCCGAACGCCACAGTGGCCACCACACACTGCCAACAAAACCATAAGGAACCAACAAATGTTACGTACAATAAATGCCCACCCAGACAATTTAAAAGGAAACTGTAAAATCAGCTAACCGTAATCAGTTTATATGATGTCACAAACATAGACACTTCAACATATAGCTGCTAGACACTACATAAACAAATGTTGTTTCTGGTGTAAGACAAACATTTTAATTAGACTTCTTTTAATGGCATTCACCTGAATCTCATCCCTCATGAACTGATGCTGGGTTTCTCTCCTCTGTTTGATGCTCAGACCCGCATGATAAACCCCACATGGGATGTCCAGCTTACACAGCACTGCCGTCACACGCTCCGCCTCTTTCTTTGATGGACAGTACACAATGGCTGAACCTTCAAACTCATAGCCACCCCTACAAAAACAAAATCTGCATCCTTACAAATAAAATTTAACAACTGTAAAGAGACAGTAAGTGGATTCAGAGAATAAGCATTAAACTGTGATAAAACAAAAACAAATTGGAGGTTTTGGATTAAATTGTTGTTTTGTGTCGATTGCTTGTCAAAATCAGATATTTTTGAAAATAATAATACAAAATAATTAAAAATAATTAAACTGAATAACTGCAGAGGTTTTAATAGCTAAATGTTCGTCATTGTTTACTAGCAGATTTATAGACTTTTCTAGTTGTTTGTGACCACTGGAATTTTTTACAAATATTTTTTACTCCCAAACTTAAACTTCTACTCAATGAAATATTTCAGTTTGACATAGCTAGAAAATATTAGTCTCATTATTAAAATAGAGTCCAGAAATCACACTTTTAAAATTCTGCTACACATGCAGATTTTTCAAGATTGTGAGAATCCTGGTACTTAAATAAAATTTAAGGCAGATGTAGAGCAAACAAGTTAGCGGTTTAATTTATTGCCTTACTTGAAATTAAAGCTAGGCAATATGGCTAAATATATTTTAACAATTTTTTTTTCCATTCTTACAATTATCATGATATACCAGTCAAACGTTTTTGAAAGATAAGATTTTTTTTTGTTTTTTTTTTTAAACAATTTTCTTCTGCTCACCAAGCCTGCATTTATTTGATCCAACATATAGCAAAAGCATTAATATTGTGAAATATTTTTACTAAATAAATTACTGCTTTCTATTTGAATATATTTTAAAATGTTTACGTAAATGGAAATTGGCCATTCTAAGGTAATAAAAACATAATGCCTCATTATATAAGGTCTTCACACACCCCTGAAAACATAGCTTGGTATATTATATTTTTGTCAGTAGATCCTCCTAAATATTACACACTATACCTTTAATTTAGGGCCCAGCGAAATTCATTTTATTTTTCCCCTAAAATCTGTGTTTTCCATTTTAGTTTTTCTGTATTTCTGTAAAATTTAATCAATCTTTTAAAATGTTTTTTAAGATGCTGCACATCAGAACAGTACATATAAATAAATGTGTATATATATATATATATATATATATATATATATATATATATATATATATATATATATATACACACACACATATATATATATATATATATATATATATATACATATATATATATATATTTATACTGTTTATACTGCTATACATTATACAGTATTCCTCAAACATCCAATTCTTCTTCTTCTTCTTACTATTATATATTACTATCTATTACTTTATATTATTACCTTAAGAATTACATTGTAGTAAACAGGTATTACTATATTTCTCTCAGAATTTCTTCAAAGTAAATCAAACATTCATTCCATTGCAGCGTCTAGTTATTCACTAGTTTTCTCAAATGAAACTGTAAAAATCTTTTGAGATTGTGTTCACTGTGTTCATGTTCTCGTATATAGACACAGCAGACACTTGTAGTAAATGAATCTACGCCACTTATTCACACAGAGGCACACAGAACATGCAAACGCCACATACATTGACTGGCTGTTGTCATGTTTACTTCTGTTGTTAGATTAAAGGGGTCCTATTTTGCTCATTTACAAAGTTTTGATTTTGTTTTGGGGGTGTACTAGAACATGCTTTCATGCTTGGTGGCTCGAAAAAGGCATTATTTTTAACATAATTTACATTATTACAATACATTTCTCCCAGCCTGGCACAAATGCCTCAATTGACCATATGCATGTTGTTAGACAAGTCAGCTCAGTCATTTCCAGTCAAATAAACCGCGCCATAATAGGAGTGTCCTTTGCTCGTTTTCTCTATTAAATCCATTCACAATTCAAAGAAAAGTTTTGTTTGTCTAAGAGGACCAAATGTCCATGTAAACCATTTCAAGAATGACAAATGCGAGTATAAAAAAACTTATGTGATTAAATCCGCGACTGACAGTAATAACCGAATGAAACATCTGACAAGCTGATGTCAAAAAAAGAGCTGTGCATTAAATGATTCAGACTAAATTCAGAGTAACAAAACTACAGCAGTAACAAGTTTGTGTTGGTTGAGTATAGGCTGTTTAATAGCTTTTACAGTTCAAGATAAAACTTAAAAGATGTAGTTATGTAAAAAGATGTAGTAGATGTAAATATAAAATAATTCAAATTCATATTGATTTATATTAAATGCATTATTTAATTCTTATAAATATTAATATATAAGTATTTAAATAATTCACCCTTATAGTCTGTTTGCGTCTGAGCTTATTTATTTATTTATTTATTTATTGTATTGACTTTCTGCAGTTGCTATACAATATACTTCAGTGCAGTAAAAGTACTAAAATTTGTTATACTAATTTTATAATAAATCGAAAAGCAGGACTAGGGAGTTAAAATGGCAGCTGCAGCCAATGAGTGATCCTCTACTGCCATCTTCTGGTTATAAGGGTCATTTCATATCATTTTCATCTTAAAAAAGATGAATCTTTGAAGTGAATTTTACTGCACAGCTGTAGAATTGAAAAATAATAAAGGCTTTAAAAAATTACACGCTTTTAAAAATGAGCTCATGACCATGAAGGAAAGTTACTGATTATCAAGAATACTGTTAAGATGTCACTGAAGAGAAGCATCGTTAGTTACATAACATTAGCCTAAACTGTTTAACTGTCAGCATTTAAAATGTACAGCTATGTGTCTAGGTACTCTTCTGGGATTTCCAGGTTCTTTATGTTGTTAAATAACATGAAACTGAACGTTCATGCCACTATCATCATTTACAATGTTGCAGTTATTATTTTTCTTAGTTTCTGATAAAGGAGCAGGAGAGGAGTCTCAAGAGTCTCCACTTATATATAGCACATATAAAATGAGCTTCACCGAAAGTTTATGAGCCGGCTTATCATTATGCAAAAGTTCTAAAGAACACTCCGTGCATATGGTCAATTAGTTCCAAGTTCAGTGAAGGCCCGCGTTCCGAAAAACTAAATGTGTTGTGATTGGTTAGCTGTCCCACCGTGTTTCAATTGGCGAACAGCTTAGACCAGAGGTCCCCAACTAACTAAATTAGTAAATTGCTCTGATCGGTCATATAATCTATTAGGGCTTAAACGGATGGAAGTTGATCCGTGATAGAATGAGCTAGGTCCAGACCCCACCGTTCGGCATGTGATTTGAAGATTAATTTGCCAATTTACACGTTCAAGCTATTTAAAACCACAAGAAGAAACCAAACAGAACTCAACCCGTTACGCTCTGTTCTTGCACACACCTAAAGCGCGCACAAGTATAGTTTCAGACAGCGCGGCATACAGAGTTGTAAAAATATGGCATTTTGGTAAGGTTATTTGACACCAAAGCCCTGATAGTTTTTCAAGTTACTTTATATGGACAGAAAATGTTTTTATTTGACACAAACTGCCTGCGATTGTTGACTGGTATCTGAAGTTAATGTTTATTAATATATAATGTATTTGAAGCGAACTCCTGGAGATCGCTGGCAAGTATAATGTAACCTTACCAAAATATAAAATGTATTTGACACCAAAGCCCTGAGACCAAATCGCTGGCAACTATAATGTAACCTTACCAAAATATGTATTTTTTTGACACCAAAGCCCTGACAGTTTTTTCCAAGTTATTCTATATGGACAGAAAAGGTTTTTATTTGACACAAACTGCCTGCGATTGCTGACTGGTATCTGAAATTAATGTTTATTAATATATGATGCATTTGAGGCGAACTCCTGGAGATCGCTGGCAAGTATAATGTAACCTTTCCAAAAATATGAAATGTATTTCTTGACACCAAAGCCCTGACACACATTTCTACTTATTTTATATAAAAAGATAATGTTTTTATTTTGACACAAACTGCCTGCGATTGCTGACTGGTATCTGAAGTTAATGTCTATTAATATATAATGCATTTGAAGCGATCTCCTGGAGATTGCTGGCAAGTAAAATGTAACTTTAACAAAAATATGAAATGTATTTATTTGACACCAAAACCCTGACAGTTTTTTCAAGTTAATTCATATAGATAGAAAATGTTTTTCTTTGACACAAACTGCCTGCGATTGCTGACTGGTATCTGAAGTTAATGTTTATTAATATAAAATGTATTTGACGCGAATTCCTGGAGATCGCTGGCAAGTATAATGTAAAAATATAGAATGTATTTATTTGACACCAAAGCCCTGACACACTTTTCAAGGTAATTCATATGGACAGAAAATGTTTCTATCTGACACAAACCACCTGCGATTGCTGACTGGTATCTGAAGTTAATGTTTATTAATATATAATGCATTTGAGGCAAACTTCTGGAGATCGCAAGTAATGTAACCGTACCAAAAATATGAAATGTATTTATTTGACACCAAAGCCCTGGCAGTTTTTCAAGTTATTTTATATGGACAGAAAATGTTTTTATTTGACAAGAACTGCCTGGGATTGCTGACTGGTATCTGAAGTTAATGTTTATTAATATATAATGTATTTGACGCAAACTCCTGGAGATCGCTGGCAAGTGTAATGTAAAAATATGAAATGTATTTATTTGACACCAAAGCCCTGAGACACTTTTCAAGTTATTTTATATAGACAGAAAATGTTTTTATTTGACACGAACTGCCTGCCATTGCTGACTAGTATCTGAAGTTAATGTTTATTAATATAAAATGTATTTGAAGCGAACTCCTGGAGATCATTGGCAAGTATAATGTAAAAATATGAAATGTATTTATTTGACACCAAAGCCCTGACACACTTTTCAAGTTATTTTATATAAAAAGAAAATGTTTTTATTTGACACAAACTGCCTGCGATTGCTGACTGGTATCTGAAGTTAATGTTTATTAATATATAATGTATTTGAGGCGAACTCCTGGAGATCGCTGGCAAGTATAATGTAACCTTACCAAAAATATGAAATGTATTTTTTGACACCAAAGCCCTGACACACATTTCAAGTTATTTTATATAAAAAGAAAATGTTTTTATTTGACACAAACTGCCTGCGATTGCTGACTGGTATCTGAAGTTAATGTTTATTAATATATAATGTATTTGAGGCGAACTCCTGGAGATCGCTGGCAGTATAAATGTAAAAATATGAAATGTATTTTTTTGACACCAAAGCCCTGACACACTTTTCAAGTTATTTTATATAAAAAGAAAATGTTTTTATTTGACACAAACTGCCTGCGATTGCTGACTGGTATCTGAAGTTAATGTTTATTAATATATAATGTATTTGACGCGAACTCCTGGAGATCGCTGGCAAGTATAATGTAAAAATAAATTAAATGAATGTATTTTTTGACACCAAAGCCCTGACAGTTTTTTCAAGTTATTTTATATAAAAAGAAAATGTTTTTATTTGACACAAACTGCCTGCGATTGCTGACTGGTATCTGAAGTTAATGTTTATTAATATATAATGTATTTGATGCGAACTCCTGGAGATCGCTGGCAAGTATAATGTAACCTTACCAAAAATATGAAATGTATTTTTTGACACCAAAGCCCTGACACACATTTCAAGTTATTTTATATAAAAAGAAAATGTTTTTACTTTGACACAAACTGCCTGCGATTGCTGACTGGTATCTGAAGTTAAAGTTTATTAATATATAATGTATTTGAGGCGAACTCCTGGAGATCGCTGGCAAGTATAATGTAACCTTACAAAAAAAACAATAAAAAAAAAATAAAATGTATTTATTTGACACCAAAGCCCTGACAGTTTTTCAAGTTATTTTATATAAAAAGAAAATGTTTTTATTTGACACAAACTGCCTGCGATTGCTGACTGGTATCTGAAGTTAATGTTTATTAATATATAATGTATTTGACGCGAACTCCTGGAGATCGCTGGCAAGTATAATGTAACCTTACCAAAAATATGAAATGTATTTATTTGACACCAAAGCCCTGACACATTTTTTCAAGTTACTTTTTTTTATATATGGACAGAAAATGTTTTTATTTGACACAAACTGCCTGCGATTGCTGACTGGTATCTGAAGTTAATGTTTATTAATATATAATGTATTTGACGCAAACTCCTGGAGATCGCTGGCAAGTATAATGTAACCTTACCAAAAATATGAAATGTATTTATTTGACACCAAAGCCCTGACAGTTTTTTCAAGTTATTTTATATGGACAGAAAATGTTTTTCATTTGACACAAACTGCCTGCGATTGCTGACTGGTATCTGAAATTAATGTTTATTAATATATAATGCATTTGAGGCGAACTCCTGGAGATCGCTGGCAAGTATAATGTAACCTTACCAAAAATATGAAATGTATTTATTTGACACCAAAGCCCTGACAGTTTTTTTCAAGTTATTTTATATGGACAGAAAATGTTTTTATTTGACACAAACTGCCTGCGATTGCTGACTGGTATCTGAAGTTAATGTTTATTAATATATAATGTATTTGAGGCGAACTCCTGGAGATCGCTGGCAAGTATAATGTAACCTTAGCAAAAATATGAAATCTATTTATTTGACATCAAAGCCCTGACACTTTTTTCAAGTTATTTTATATGGACAGAAAATGTTTTTATTTGACACAAACTGCCTGCGATTGCTGACTGGTATCTGAAGTTAATGTTTATTATTATATAATGTATTTGAGGCGAACTCCTGGAGATCGCTGGCAAGTATAATGTAAAAATATGAAATGTATTTATTTGACACCAAAGCCCTGACACTTTTTTCAAGTTATTTTATATGGACAGAAAATGTTTTTATTTGACACAAACTGCCTGCGATTGCTGACTGGTATCTGAAGTTAATGTTTATTAATATATAATGTATTTGAGGCGAACTCCTGGAGATCGCTGGCAAGTATAATGTAACCAAAGCCCTGACACACTTTTCAAGCTATTTTATATAAAGAAAATGTTTTTATTTGACACAAAAAATATGAAATGTATTTTTTTGACACCAAGGCGCTGACAGTTTTTTCAAGTTATTTTATATGGAAAGAAAATGTTTTTATTTGACACAAACTGCCTGCGATTGCTGACTGGTATCTGAAGTTAATGTTTATTAATATATAATGTATTTGACGCGAACTCCTGGAGATCGCTGGCAAGTATAATGTAACCTTACAAAAATATGTATTTTTTTGACACCAAAGCCCTGACAGTTTTTTCAAGTTATTTTATATGGACAGAAAATGTTTTTATTTGACACAAACTGCCTGCGATTGCTGACTGGTATCTGAAGTTAATGTTTATTAATATATAATGTATTTGACGCGAACTCCTGGAGATCGCTGGCAAGTATAATGTAACCTTTCCAAAAATATGAAATGTATTTATTTGACACCAAAGCCCTGACACACTTTTCAAGTTATTTTATATAAACAGAAAATGTTTTTATTTGACACAAACTGCCTGCGATTGCTGACTGGTATCTGAAGTTAATGTTTATTAATATAAAATGTATTTGACGCGAACTCCTGGAGATCGCTGGCAAGTATAATGTAAAAATATGAAATGTATTTATTTGACACCAAAGCCCTGACACACTTTTCAAGTTATTTTATATAAAAAGAAAATGTTTTTATTTGACACAAACTGCCTGCGATTGCTGATTGGTATCTAAAGTTAATGTTTATTAATATATAATGTATTTGACGCGAAGTCCTGGAGATCGCTGGCAAGTATAATGCAACCTTACCAAAATTATGAAATGTATTTATTTGACACCAAAGCCCTGACATTTTTTTAAGTTATTTTATATAAAAAGAAAATGTTTTTATTTGACACAAACTGCCTGCGATTGCTGACTGGTATCTGAAGTTAATGTTTATTAATATATAATGTATTTGACACGAACTCCTGGAGATCGCTGGCAAGAATAATGTAGAAATGTATTTATTTGACACAAAAGCCCTGACACACATTTCTAGTTATTTTATATAAAAAGAAAATGTTTTTATTTTGACACAAACTGCCTGCGATTGCTGACTGGTATCTGAAGTTAATGTTTATTAATATAGAATGTATTTGACGTGATCTCCTGGAGATCGCTGGCAAGTATAATATAACCTTACCAAAATATGTATTTTTTTTTTTTGACATCAAAGCCCTGACAGTTTTTTCCAAGTTATTTTATATGGACAGAAAATGTTTTTATTTGACACAAACCACCTGTGATTGCTGACTGGTATCTGAAGTTAATGTTTATTAATATATAATGTATTTGAGGCGAACTCCTGGAGATCGCTGGCAAGTATACTGTAACCTTACCAAAATATGAAATGTATTTGACACCAAAGCCCTGACACACTTTTCTAGTTATTTTATATAAAAAGAAAATGTTTTTATTTGACACAAACTGCCTGCGATTGCTGACTGGTATCTGAAGTTAATGTCTTTTTAAGATGAAAATGACATGAAATTACTAGGGCTGGGAAACGATTAATCGCGATTAATCGCATACAAAATAAAAGTTCGAGTTTGTCTAATAATGTGTGTACTGTGTGTAATTATTACGTATATATAAATACACATAAATTAATGTATATATTTAAGAGAAATGTTATTTATGTACAAAATATTTTTATTTATATATAATATGAATTATATATAAATTATAATAAATACATATACTTGTAAATATTTCTTAAATATATACATGAATGTGTTTGTATTTATATACACTTAATAATTACACACAGTACACACACATATATTAGGCAAACTCAAACTTTTATTTCGCGTGCGATTAATCGCGATTAATCGTTTCACAGCCCTAGAAATTACCCTTAGCCAGAAGATGGCAGGAGAAACTCCGTAGTTTTTTCAAATCTTGCTTTTCGATTTATTATAAAATTACTAGTATAACAAATTTTAGTAGTTTTACCGCACTTAAGTATATAGTATAGCAAGTGCAGAAAGTCTTTAAAATAAATAAATAAATAAATAAATAAATAAAGTTCAAACACAAACAGCCTGGGTGAATTATAGTTCACTACAAATTAAATATTGCTATAAGAATTAATACATTCAATATGAATCAATATGAATTTGAAATATTTTAGATTTAATTTATTAACTACATCTTTTAAGTTTTATCTTGAACTGTAAAAGCTATTAAATAGCCTATATTCAACCAACACAAACTTGTTACTGCTGTAGTTTTGTTACTTTGAATTTAGTCTGAATCATTTAATGCACAGCTCTGTTTTTAAAATGGGCTTGTCAGATGTTTGGTTCGGTTATTACTGTCAATCATAGCAATGACTGGGGGCGTATTTAGCAGATTTACTCCTATAATTTTTTTACACTCGCGTTTGTCATACTTGAAACGGTATACATGGATGTTTGGTCCTCTTAAACCGATTTTTCCTTCAAATTGTGAATGGATTATGTAGAGAAAATGAGCAAAGGTCACTCCTATGACGGCACAGTACAGTTGACCGGAAATGACTGAGCTGGCTTGTCTAAAACAAGGAAGTAATCCGTGCATATGGTCAATTATCAAGTGCTCCTTCAGGGTTGTGGTTAGAAGGGATACAGCTCCAACCGGAAACTAACAATTAAATGAATTGTTCTACCTTATGTTTTTTTTTTAAATACACCTACCCCAACCCTAAAGTTAGCCCTTACTATAATACAAAAACAGTTTTATTGTTGTACAGTGTGACAAAATTAACGTTTGATGTGCTCATGCCCAGTAGCTAGAGCTGTATTCCTTCTAGCCTTAACCCTCCTTCAGATCCTAATTAGCTGGTTCAGGTGTGTTTGGTCAGGGCTGAACTCTGCAGGAAAGTTGATCTCCAGGACCAGGGTTGAGCACCCCTGGCTTAGACAGTTATTCAGTAATCTAAAGCTTGGGAGTGCCAGGATAATTTCAAATTAACTCCGACTGCATTCGTCTGAAAGAAGACAGTCATATACACCTAGGATGCATGGAGGGTGAGTAAATGATACGCTACAGTAGTGTTGGGTCCTATCATCAGCCTGCCAGATCGACAATATATGATATTATCGTGTTAATTCATTGCCTGAAACCAGACATATTTTAAACTATGTCAGCACAGTATTTTCAGTTGAGACAGCTCAAATGCGCATTTTAGTTTGGGCTAGCCTTAAGCCTGGTCTGAGAAACCTCTATTATATTTTGTTATTATTTTTTTAAAATCAGTGCTATTGGTCATCGTTATTTCTGTTTGTGGGTTTTACAAATATTTAACCAATCAAAAACATTCAAAGGAGCTTGTGACTAAACTTCATAACGCCATTCTTATCTTGTTGATTAAACCTCATAACTCCACCCTATCTCCATTCAGAATGAAGTGCTGCTACACGCAGTTTGAAGACAGATGTCTGCTTCTTCGCAATGCAAGGGTAAATAAAGAACTGATGTTTGAATAAGTACGTTTTCTTTACTCAAGCAACACTGTCTATAAAGGCTAATGTTTTTGTGTGTTTGAAGAGCGGAGAAGAGTCTTAGCATTTGCCATCTAGTTATTGCCAATATACTTTTGTACATTTTAAATATCCTGTGCATAGCGGTTCGTCTTTTATATCACTGGATTTTGGCTAAACATATTAAACAACAAGAAAAACTGAGCGCCCAAACAGCTACAGTAAACTTTACGACCTGTAAATTGATGAAAACGTAATGTGATTAATTTACTGTCTCAGCTGTGGCCGTTCTAATGACAGAAAAAAAATACATAAGCACCGTCATACACCACCATCTTAACTCCACTTGAGCATGATTTTCTAAAAATGTTAAGTGCAAGTGTCTGATCATATATAAAGCAAAAATACCAACTCTGACAACACATTGTTTAATTACTGGAAAAAAAAAAAAAAACTTTCCCCCTTTATATTTTTTTTTAGTGCTTAGTGGTATGCCGTGGGATTTTTCACTTATCAAAATTGTGCCGCGACAGAAAAAAAGTTGGGAAACACTGCCCTACTGAATCCTAGCCATCTGGTTAAAATTGCATTAAGCAATCTTAAAACACTCGTCAGCCAAAACACTTAAAGAATATGCAAAGAACATTTACTTATAGAATTTCTTTCTGACAAGAATCAGCATGGCCTACCCTTTCTTTTTGACGAGAAATTGTTTGAGGTCCTGGATAACGTCACCAGACTTGCGATTGACATCCAGGTAAAGGTTTGGTCGGTCAAACGAGGTGCAGGTGATCAGAGGGTTGATCAGATGTAGGCTCTTAACGATGTCCTCACGGATAGACGGACTCGCAGTAGCCGTGAGCGCCAAAATAGGAACCTGATGAAAGAAACAAATGCTGGGAATGACATGAATAAATGAACATCTATCATTCAGTGATATCAGTCTATAACTTCACAACGACACAAAGTAGATTTCAAAACAAAATATGGCTTACACCAGGGAGATTCTTCTTGAGTTTCCCCAGGTCACGATACGCACTTCTGAAATCATGACCCCACTGAGAGATGCAATGAGCCTCATCTACTGCAACCAGTGATAAACCTACACAGTAAAAAGGTTCCTTGTTTACAATGAAGCACTAAATCATTTCAATATGCATTTTATTTCTTCCTGTTTGATTTACCAATAGTCCTGTCGAGCTGCACTAGAAGTGGAATATTCCCAGAGCAAAATTCAGGTGTCATGTACACCACTCTAAAATGACCCCTAAAGACAAGAGAACAGGGAAAGGAAGATCAGTGGCTAAATACATATCAATGAATCTTCTGACTGAAACTATTCTTGAATAGTTAAATGTGACGTCCATTGAATTTTTAAATCAACATCAAAACTTTTAGGTCACAAATAATATAAATGTATATGGGACAATATACAGTGGCCTAAACAACTATGTGAACCCTTTTGAATTAGTTGGTTTTCTGCAGTAATTGCTCTCAAAAATTGTTCATAAAATTGTTCATATATACATATATATATATATATATATATATATATATATATATTTTTTTTTTTTTTTTTTTCTTTCTATAAAATATGCATTTTCTGTCCCTCTACTGAGTGTACGAAGTCCATTTCATCAAAATGTTGATGTTTCAAAAAAATTTTAATGGAGAAGTCCACTTCCAAAACAAAGATTCACATATAATGTACTCACCCCCTTGTCATCCAAGATGTTCATGGCTTTCTTTCTTCAGTCGTAAAGAAATTGTTTTTTGAGGAAAACAATTCAGCAATTCAGCATTTTTCTCCATATAATGGACTGATATGGTGCCCCGAGTTTGAACTTCCAACATGCAGTTTAAATGCAGCTTCACACGATCCCAAATGTGGTTGTAAGTGCTCCCAGCCGAGGAAGAAGGGTCTTATCTAGCGAAATGAACGGTTATTTTCATAAAAATAATACAATTTATATACTTTTTAAATCTCAAACGCTCGTCTTGGCAGTTAGGGTACGTCGAAAAACTTAGATCATATTTTCTCCCTCAACTTTCTCCCTTAATCATTTCAAAATCATCCTACATCGCTGCAGAAGTACTGATCCAGTCTTTGCAAAGTGAACATGCAAAGAAGATCCCCCTAAAAAACACCCCTAAGAAAAAAAAAAAAAAAAAAAGGTAAAACAGTGATACAGAACGATTTTGAAGTTGAGGGAGAACATGAGATGGGAGTTTTTCGACATACCCTAACTGTCATGAACCGGAACAAAAACAGAGTTCAGGCAGAGTAAGACAAGAAGAGCGTTTGATATTAAAAAGTATATAAATTTATTTATTTATAAATGTATTATTTTTATGAAAATAACCGATCATTACGCTAGATAAGATCCTTTTTTTTTGGCTGGGATTGTTTACAACCGCATTTGGGATCATGTGAAGCCGCATTTAAACTGCATTTTGGAAGTTCAAAATCGGGGCACCATATTAGTACATTATATGGAGAAAAATGCTGAAATGATTTCCTCAGAAAACATAATTTCTTCACGACTGAAGAAAGAAAGACATGAACATCTTGGATGACATGGGGGTGAGTACATTATATGTGAATCTTTGTTTTGGAAGTGAACTTCACCTTTAAAGATATCATAAATGTAATCCATTTGAATAGAGCAGTTTAACCCAAGTAATTAGAAGAGGCATAATTTAATGAAAAACAGATTTAACACTGATTAATGCAAATACAAAGAACACAGAAACTCAGCCACACTTGCTGGATGCATGAAAGCAAAACTCATTAGTTCACACACATCAAGCAAGCACAGATGAGCTGTATGTGAGGTGCTCTATCACCTAACATCACATGACATGTCAAGCTCCCAAAAGTACTACATGCCAACTAGCCTCTCACCTCTTCACTTCATCATATAGGTATTTGGTCTGAGCAGATCCAAGAAAACAAGCAGGAATGTTTGACATTCTGCAACACAAGCACAAAGATGAATGAAAGATAAATCAGTTGAGGTCTTATTCAATTAATCTCACTAGCAAACTCACAATGTTCTTCCTAGAACCATGTGATTTCTTCTATAATATCTGACGAACATTATAATATCTATATTGCAGGCTGTCCTTTCCACTACACACCAAAATATCATTACATTTGAACTTTTAACTACAGCTGTAAATTTTGCATTTAAAATGTCCCAGCTTAATGCATCACAAAATGGTAATAAAGTCAGTTACAACTTACATTTGAAAATGTACAATTTCTCTAAAATGATGACAGACAGAAGTGTGACGTACGTTAGCTGAAGCACCTGGTCCTCCATCAGCGCGATGAGAGGGGAAATGACCACACTGACATTCTGGCAGTAAACTGGAGGAAACTGGAAACACAAACTCTTCCCATAACCTGCCAACACAGTGATCAATGTGAGCACACATTTGAACCCAAAGCCAAGCCAAATGTATTTGTTAATATCTTCATGCCTAATCACATTTAGCAGATTACATCTGGGCATATAAACTATAACAACTACATGATCATTTAGTAAATATCTCATAACTTTAATGATCAAGGAAAAGTTATACCAGTTGCCATGACAACAAGATTATCCCTCCTCTCTGTGAGAACGGAGTGAATCACTTTCCACTGAACCCTGAAAAACCATAAGTATTGTATGCCAGATCACATATAAATCAAACAGTATGCTAGTGGCATTAACAACTACATGTGCACTTCTTAAGCAATCATAAGCAATAGTATAAAAGGCATAACAAGACTACTTGGGTCTCAAAACTTACGGTTTAAAGCTGTGATGTCCAAAGTACATTTTTAAACATTTAATTTGTTCAGGAACAGGTTGTGGGATGCTTGAATCTGAAAAAAAAAGAAAACAAAAAACAAAAAAACAAGTTTGTTAAATTCAAAACTGCTACTAACAACTATTAACAAAAATAGCTTACATACTGATAATATCCATTAGTAATTCAAGTAATTCAAGTAAGACAAGTACTTTTAAATTGATAGAAGCTTGATTTCTTGTATTTATTCTAGATTTTGCTTTTACAGCTGTTTTAATGCTTGTATAAATTTGAAAGTGGCAAAACTTTCCTTGCAATATTCCTAAATGTTAAGACTTAAACATACACATCCAATCAAACAAACAAGACACAAAATTGTGTCTACTTTGTCATTTAGTTACTGAGAAAAATAATCCAGTGTTAAATATTTGCAAGGTGCAAAAGTATGTGAATCTTTGCTTCAGTATCGGATCTGACCCCTTTTTCTAGCAATAACAGCAGGTAACGTTTTTTGTAACTGCTGATCAGTCCTGCACAACGACTTGTAGGAATGTTAGCCCGTTCTTTAGTACAGAAACACTTGAACCCTGTGATGTTGGTGGGTTTCCTGCTAAGAACTGCTGTTTCAGGTCCTTCCTCAACATTTTAATTGGATTAGGGTCCGAACTTTGACTCGGCCGTTCCAAAACATTACCTTTGTTCTTGTTTAACCAATTTTTGTTAGAATGACTTGTGCACTTGGGGTTGTTGTCTTGCTGCATGACCCACTTTCTCTTCAGATTTTAGTTCATGGATAGATGTCCTGACATTTAAAATCTAGAAGTTATCCGGGGGTTCTTTACAACCTCAGAAACTGTTATACATCTTGCTTTGGAGTGATCTTTGTTGGTCGACCACTTCTGGGGAGGGTAACTGTGGTCTAGAATTTCCTCCATTTGTAAACAATCTGTCTGACTGTGGATTTGTGAATTTCAAACTCTTTAGAGATGGTTTTGTATCCTTTTCCTGATGAGCAACAACAACTCTTTTTCTGAGGTCCTCAGAGACCTTTGTTTGTGCCACGATTCACTTTCACAAACATGATCAGACTTAAACAGATTCCTGTTCCTTAAATAAAACAGGGCATAAACTGACACCTAATTGTCATCCTATTGACTGAAATAACTTCTGAACAGATAGACTCTAATTTCACCTTCAAATGAACTGCTAATCCTAGAGATTCACATACTTTTGCAACTCACAAATATTTAACACTGGATCATTTTTCATAATAAATAAATGGCAAAGAATATATTTTCATCTCATTTGTTTAACTGGGTTCTCTTTGTCAATTTTCCAAACTTGTGTGAAAATCTGATGAACTGTTTGGTCATATTTATAGTCAAAGATTACATAATAAAATATATAACTGTATATAAATCTGGGAAGGCCATTCATGTTTATCGTAAACAGTAAATTTACCAATCCCCTCTTCCTCGTCTTCCTCAACATCCTCATCATCATCTTCAGCAAGTGCCTGTTTCTCATGAACATGTTCATCATTTAATCTTTCTATGTCAGCAGCACACTGACAAACAACAGAAGAGAAACACAACAAGAGTAAAGATTTGCTCTTAGAAACTATTAGACATAAAACTATTTGAGTTTTCAGATAAATCTACCATCATTTACCATCAATCTACCTCAACTTTCCAGTTGAGTTTTTCTTTAATTGATATTTATGGTATTTTTGGAGCTTGACAGACTTGATTTAATAACAGAAAAGAATAAAAGAAAAGCCTCAAAGACACAAGGGTGATTAGTTTTACCTTCATCATTTCATCATCAAAATCTTCATCACTCTCCATGTCATTAGAGTTCTGGGGGGCTGATGCCTGCTGAGTCTGAAGGAAACCATAACAATTATGAAACATCAGATCAGTAAATAACACTGATAAAGCAAAGAGAAGATGAATACAGCAGTCACCTGGAAAGCTAAGATACACTCTTCCTCCAGCTGCTCCTGTCTGGCCTGCTCCTCCAGCATCTGCAGCTCGTACTCTGAGATATCCAGAGACATCACACACTCTCTCTTAGTTTGTCTGTCAGCGTCTTCCTCAAGCTGACTATGGCTCTGGTCTTGGTTCTGTGGCTTAGTCTCAGCTTCTTCAACTGATGGATCAAGTGGTTTGCTGCCATTCAACAAAGTGCATCTCAGAGATGCAACTGTCTGAGACAGATCAGCGACTAGTCTCTCAGCACTACAAAAAAAAAACATCACACAAATCAGATCATAAGTTTAACTGACATAATACTAACCATGCACAGGAAGAATTATGAACCACAGACTGTAAAACTGTGCAATTTATGCTTTGTGATTTGAAATAAAACTTTTGCCTCTAAATTTCAAGGAGGGTTCATATCATGTGAACATGCCATTTTCAAAGGAAAGAATTTTAGACCAATCCTGCAGAGTTTAGCTCTGATCAGGGTTAGAATAAAAAAAAAAAATAAAAAAAAGGACAGTGGCCCTCAACAACCAGAGCTGCACAGCCCTTCTACAGTTGCAATTGAAATTACTCAACCCCCTTGACCTGCAAAACATTTGGCTGCAGAGAACAAAATTTTGTGAAAACAATTCAACAAAGGCATCAGTACACTACTGGAGAAAGTTTATTAATACACATTTAAGTAATTCTAACAACATTAAGTTGATGAAAAAAATTCAAATTGGCTCTAAATGTTCATGTTCAAAATTATTCAACCCCCCAAAAGTAAAATTTGGTGCAGAACTTTTTATTCTTTAAAACCACCAATAAATGCTGCTTGGGAGTCATTAGAATTTTTTTCTCCATATAGCGGACTGATATGGTGCCCCGAGTTTGAACTTCTAAAATGCAGTTTAGTCGCGCCTTCAAACAATCCCAAATGCGGTTGTAAACAATCCCAGCCAAGGAAGAAGGGTCTTAATCTAGCGAAACGATCGGTTATTTTTATAAAAATAACACAATTTATATACTTTTTAATCTCAAACGCTGCCTGGACTGTTTTTTCCGGTTTCATGACAGTTAGGGTATGTTGAAAAACTCCCATCTCATGTTCTCCCTCAACTTCAAAATTGTCCTATATCATTTTACCTTTTTTGTTAAGGGTGTTTGATCTTCTTTGCATGTTCACTTTGTAAAGACTGTGTCGGTACTTCTGCAGCGATGTAGGATGATTCTGAAATGATTTTTGAAGTTGAGTGAGAAAATACGATTGGAGTTTTTCGACATACCCTAACTGTCTTGAGTCAGAATACACAGAGTTTAGACAGAGAAGGACAAAACGAGTGTTTGAGATAAAAAAAGTATTTAAACTGTATTTTTTTAATGAAAATAACTGATCGTTTCGCTAGATAAGACCCTTCCTAAGCCACCTTTAAACTGCTTTTTGGAAGTTCAAAACCGGGGCACCATATCAGTCCATTATATGGACAAAAATCCTGAAATGTTTAACTCAAAAAACATAATTTCTTTACGGCTGAAGAAAGAAAGACATGAACATCTTGGATGCAAGAGGGTGAGTACATCTGTAAATCTGTAAATTTTTGTTCTGGAAGTGGACTTCTCCTTTAAATCTGGAGACTGAACAGACCACTCAAGAACATTCTATGACTGATCCCTGAGCCAAGCATAAGTGGATCTGGATGTATACTTTGGGATGACTGTCCTGGAGGAAAAGTCCATTGATCATTTGCTTTAGTCATTGCGCCAAAGGCATTCTTGCCAAAATAGCCTGATACTTCATGAAGGATACATGATTTCCTTCATACGGTCATGTTTCCCACTTCCTTTCCACTTTCATACAGTAAAAATCCCATAACAGGACTGGCCCGCCTCCATGTTTGAGGATGGAGACGGAGTTCTTTTGCGTATAAGTCTCCATAAAACATTCTTCTATAACACCACAGGTCTATCCAAATGAAATTTAACATGTCTGAGTCGGCCGTTTTGTTCTTCTTGGTCAAGAGTGGTTATTCGGCAAGATGCCTCAACATAAAGGCCGTGCTTGTCTAGTAAATGTTTTCCTCCTTTCGTCTAGTCATCTTGCAAGTCTTTGGCTGTATATTGCAGGGTCTTCTCAGTTGCTCTGATTAAACAGATAATATTTATGATGTTATGCTTTTTTTGTTCAACACCCTCAAATGTTTTCTGGTACAACACACTTTAAACTAAGGAATAAGGCAGCCTGCTGTGTCTTTAGGAACTTTTAATGTCTTGGAAATCTTCTTGTAGCCTTAGCCTTTCTAATATAATAAAAAATATTTCTTCTCTATAGCTTTTGTGAGAGCTCTGTTGACTTTGCCATATTTGCTACTCAACTTCAGCACATGCATGGGCTAAATGTATGTACGTGTAACACCCCAAGCTAATTCTGTTTTTTTTTTTTTTTTAAACAGAGTTTCTAAAGGCTTAATTGTGTTTATAAGACAATTTTGTTCCCCACCATAAAAATAAGTGATGCATGGGGTAAGTGAATAAGTCAAGCAATGTTGAATGGGGTTGAATAATTATGACACAGCTGTGTTAATAAAATATAACTCAAAAGCATTACATTATATATTAACATTACCACTTTTAATATGCCAGTAAACTGTCATAGATGCAATTTTAATAAAGACCCGGATCTTCAGAAAAGTTATATTTTTAAAGTACTGCAATATCTGGAGGTTTGAATAATTTCAATTGCAACTGTATATAGTATTTTTGTCAGTATTTTCCACAATAATCCGCTTGATACTGGATAATAAAACATGTTTTCCATTCGCAAATGTTTCCAGGACTATGACTGACTGCTGCATATAGCAGTATCTCTCTTTGAAATAGTTTGTTTGAAGCTTGAAATAGAGTTTGTTTGAAGCCATTTAACATTATCTAATACTGACAAATGCTTAATTGCATTGTACAGTTGTCAAGCGCTATATACTACAAAATGTGTTCTTCTAACAAGTTTGATATTCTCTGAGTGGATGGAGTCATAGTCTGATGGCTAAATAAGAAAAACTGAGTCTGTACCCATCATGCACTACTGTGCAAACACTCTGAATTGCAGCGAGTAGTGTTGGTTAGCCTGAAATGCAAACTGGACCAGAAAATGGGGCTATACTGTTAAACAGTGTATTCCAGCTTTGAACAGCAAAAAACAACAACAACACAAAAAAAAACACATGTTCACTAGCAACTTTCTGACATAAAGATATATACAAAGATGAATGTACAGCTGTATTTACACGTAAGAAATGTTTATTTTATGTCCAGAAATTTTACTCACTCAGCCACAGTAAGGTAACGTTGAGGAAGTAGGTACAAGAAATTCACATTTAACTAATGATAAGTGATACAATACAAATACAGTACAAAATACAATGGCAACAATATTGGACCCAACCCTAACATTATCACTGGACCTCAGAGAAAAAAAAAAAAAAAACACTGACCTGTTCATGCAGTCGATTTCATCTGGAAGATTATCAGCGAGATCTTTAAGATCACAAGCAATCTGAAAAACTTTCTGCTTCAAACTGAGTGCTGAGGTTTTTGAGCGGCCTGTAGGCAAAAGAACACAGAGCAAGTGTATAGAAAGACAGACGTAGATATAAAAATATTAAATACGTAGTGCAGGCGAAGCAGTGTCAAAACATTTGCTCGCATGCAAGTACATTAGAATAACACATTAGAATTAATAAGAAAACAACTGATCTCACCAGATATAATTTCCTGTAGATTCTGATAAATGAGCAATCCAGCCTGTTAGGAAAATAAATCCAAGTTACTTATTTATTTTTTGAAATTAGAATCAAGATGTAAATATTTAATTTATCTAAGAATTTATTTGTTGAGTGTATATGACGGCATTCAGTTTGTCACACCACAGTTTTACCCATTTACTGTTTCTGAACTGCAACTGTATATTTCGACTCACGTAAGCATCTGTGGCAGCATATCTCTTCTGGTCTTCTGACAGACCAAAATCGTCCCATTGACTACAGCGCACAAGTTTGTCTTTGAAGAGCTGCCTCTTCAACAAGTGTTTCACTAGACCATCCAAACTCCACTTCTCACAACATCTCAGCTAAATAAAACAACCAACACAAACATCAGTTTATCTCACTCAAAATCAACATGAATTTTAGGCAATACATAATTTTATAATTACAGCTAACTATAAGGACTTATTTTCTTCAAAATGCATAGAGACAATGTGCTTCACTGAATAAACACATTTTACTGCCACAGTGACAGTTGTTTCAGGGTATTGTGGTCAACTGTTCAGTCAAATGCAGATAATTCCTAATATTCAGTGTCTTTCATGCAAATACTACATATCAGACTGTTCATCTAACACTGCTTCATGTATGTGATATCACACCGCTAACACACTCTCTCATGTCAACCAAGCACCTTGGCACCATCTTGTGTCTCAGTACTCAACTGCAGTGAAAATGACATCAGAGAGCTCCAGTACCAACATGAACACTAAAACAATATTAGAGTCAACTTGTTGCCAAGGGGATTTTTTACATGGTAATGGACAATTTTTTTTCTTAATCAAAGCTTCAAGATAATAAGTAATTTGATCTCAAGTCCCTGTATCAGTTACTTTAGTATTATTTCTATATTATTACAGCATTTATTAATGCTTTGAATAAGTTTTTGTATTTAGATTTCTTTTCTGTTGTGAAGTTTTGTAATTTTGTAACTTTAATTCATTTTTATTTTACTTTTATTCTGTCTTTCTCTACCTTACTTCAGTTAATTCACAAGGCAACATTTCTAATATTTTCATTTCAGCCATATTTCAGTTACTGAAAATTATTTTTAATAGTTTCAATTTTAGTTAACAACGCTGCCTTGTATTTTCAGGGTTTCCACTCTTTTTTGGTGATCATTTTCCAGGAAATTTTTATTTTAATTATGGCAGGAATAAAAGACAAGGAGAGCACCCTAAAGTAATGTATTCCTTTCTCGAGAAGTCTTTAAAAAAAATACAGTTTATGGCCATGATTTAATGATAAAATAAGCTCTTTAATATGAGCTCTTAATTATATATTACAACAAATGATTTTCAGAACCAATTTCAGTCCCACAGCAAAATAAACAAAATATAGGTATTTTGAATATCGAGGGAAAGTCCATTTATTTCAATAATTTGTTTCAAAAAGTTAAACTTGTATGTTATATTAGTTCACTACACACCAAGTGAAATATTTCAAGCTTTTATTTTTTTCAATTTTAATGATTATGGATTAAAGATAAAAAAAAACAACAAATCCAGTATTTCACAAAATTAGAATATCATGACAAAGTTCAACATTGTAGGCTCCCTGTGTCCCAATCTAGTCAGCTAATTCACGCAAAACACCTGCAATAGTTTCCTCAGCCTTTAAATTGTCTTAGTCTGGCTTAGTAGGCTTCAGAATCATGGGGAAGACTGCTGACTTGACGGTTGTGCAGAAGACCATCACTGACACCCTCCATAAGGAGGAAAAGTCTCAAAAGGCAATTGCAAAAGAAGCTGGATGCTCACAGAGCGCAGTATCGAAGTATATTAACAGAGTGTTAAGAGGAAGGGAAAAATGTGGCCGGAAAAGGTGCACAAGTGACAGGGATGACCGTAACCTTGAGATGATTGTCAAGCAAGGGCGGTTCATAAATCTGGGGGAGCTTCATAAGAGTGGACTGAGGCTGGTGTCAATGTCATCTGAGCAATGTCATCTGCTGGTGTGGGTCCGTTGTCTTTTATCAAGTCCACAGTCAAAGCAGCGGTCTACCAGGAAATTTTAGAGCACTTCATGCTTCCTGCTGCCGACAAGCTTTTTGGAGATGATGATTTTATTTTCCAGCAGGATTTGGCACCTGCCCACAAATCCAAAACTATCAGTACCTGGTTTAATAGCCATGGAATAACTGTACTTCATTGGCCGGCAAACTCACCTGACTTAAACCCCATTGAAAATCTATGGGGTATTGTCAAAAGGAAGATGAGGGAACAGAGACCCCGAAATGCAGACAAGCTGAGGGCCAATATCAAAGCAACTTGGGTTACCATAACACCTCAACTGTGTCAAAGGCTGATCGCCTCCATGCCACGCCGCCTTGATGCTGTAATTAGTGCAAAAGGAGGCCCAACAAAGTACAGAGGACATAATACAGTACATTAACACACTTTTCAGAAGGCCAATATGTCTTTAAGATCCTTTTTTTATTGGTCACATGAAATATTCTAATTTTGTGAAATACTGGATTTGTTTTTTTTTTGGTCTTTAATCCATAATCATCAAAACTGAAACAAATAAAGGCTTGAAATATTTTACTTTGTGGGTAGGGAACTAATATAACATACAAGTTTCACTATTTGAAACAAATTATTGAAATAAATGGACTTTCCCTCAATATTCAAATTTTTTGGCACATACCTGTATATTAGAAGTATTAAATTATTTTACTTACCTATTTGAAAATAAAAACAAATTAAATCAGTTCATTATTTATGCTAACAATAATACTAAAGAAAGATATTTTAAAATATTGGCATGTGTCCTTCAAATATTTTCAGTTAAGTGTTGCTTTAAAAGGGTCAAGTGAACACACCTCTGATTGGCCACTGCATATCACTCACAGAAAGTGATAGAAATATTCACGGAAGTGTTTAAAAGCAGCCGCCTATCAGCAAGTATGAATTGAGTCTGTACTTGGTACTACCACTACTGCAGAAAGGCTGGTATTGTTACGTTTTTAAAATTTCAGTATTGACGTGGTACAGAAGTACTAATAGCCCACTTTGACAATAATCAAAATCATTAGGTAGTAAGTTACTGAAATACTTGAGCATTTGTTGAACATTAGATAGAAGGTTTAGAAACAACAAATTGTCAAAAGTCTGTAGTGATGCACCAATCTTGATTTTTCATGGCCGATTTTTTTTACAAGCAACACAAGCAAATTCCGATTTGTTAATTTTTTTTTTTTAAAGCAAGAGATAAGATAAGACTGAAAATATGACTACATGAACAAGATGTTTTTTTGCTCTATTACAGGTCAAACTTTCTATAGCCATTTAAAATTAGAGGTAACCACTACATTTTAATCACGATCCAATAGGGCTGGACAATAGTTCAATATCAATATATTTCACAATATATTTTTTTTTCAACAATGTGATATGATTTTCAATATTTCAATATACATCACCAATGTTTCCCATACACTGATTGACTTTTTTTTGAATAAACATGAGTACAGCCATTAATGGGGAAACTGATGTTTCTGCCGCTGCAAAAGCGCCTCCTACTGGCAGATAATGAATTTGTATTTGAAGGCTAAATACAAATAAATGGTGAACATTTATTTATACCATTTTTTTCTAAAATGTTATATGGCTTTAGGAGGAGGTTTCATAGACTTGGCAAATTCATTTTTCAAATATCTGCAGGAAACAAAAACAGCACACTGGTTGATTGAGAGCGCATATTCACTCTTTGCATTTCAGCATTTCCCTGGTTACCGTTGTAAACAAAGCAGTACTGCGCATAGAAATACTACTGTAGTATGGATAATACAGTGGCAAGATGAAGAGAAAATACCATTTAAGCTTTTCTGAGTTCCCCTCAAAGATACATTCAAATACTGCAAACACCCCCAATTAAAGTTTACAGAAAAAGTTTTTCCTCCAATATTTTGCGCATCGTAAACAGTGAGCTTGCTTTTCCAGTATTTTCTCCTCTTTGCGTTCGTCTTCAGCATTACTGGCCCTAGTTAATGTCCTGTTTACAGACTTCGTAATATTTCATTACAAATTACATTTTGGGAAATGCTTGCAATACAGACTACCCTGTCAGGGTTTATTTTGTGACTGGTTGACTGTACTTCTCAAACACTACTAATAAAGAGAGTAATGGTTTCACACCACACCACATAGCAAAACTATTGTATACTGAAATTCATCTGTAAATATTAAGACAGCATACCGTCTTGTTTGCCAGATCAGAGAGCTCAACAATATTCTTCAATTTGATGTCATAATCAGATAATAACTTCCATTTGTCACCCTCAATTCCCACACCAACTTTCATGATATTTTCGTCCTCCAAAAACATCTTCAGGCCAGGAGGAAACCCTGAAGCATAAGACAGAGAATGCATGAGCAAATAATCAGATAATACTAAGAAATGACAGGCAGATTCTGCCTGTGCCCACCTGACATGGAGGAGATGTGAAACAGATAGCATTTCTCCTCTGATGCGCACAGCTGCACTACAGCCACTTTCTTTGTCTTCCCTTTGGTGAAGCTGGGTGGCCATTCCAGATCAAATCCCACCGCTGAACCTGATCCCAAACCATATCTGGATGAGACACACAGAAGGAGAGACTGTGACATCAGTAACTGTGTGTAGTTCCTGGGTCAAACCTACACAGACTGAATGAACAAGCCAGATCCTTCAGCATTAAAAACCAAATGCCACCCCCTCCAAATGATCAATATCATAAGATTATTATTTTAGAGCTGAGCAAGTAAAACAAACTATTGACATTAGAAATTTTCATGACTTTTCCACAGATATTTGCATTACGGTAAATAGAATTTAGGGAGAAACTGTGCTTAAGTGAACACTGTGGAACTCTAGGCCCTAATGGGACATGATGAAAAAAACATTGTGCTTGCAAAGAAATGAGGCGGAAGGAGTTGTTTTGCGAGCAAACGCAAAGAGGGCATTCAATGCTTTTGCGCTGACATATAATTTTACTTCCCACTTGCTCCATAATTTTTTCAACACACTATGTGTCCTTAGTGGCTCCATAGTGGCCTCTTTCGACATCTGTGGTTAAAACATAAAACTGCAAGCTGAGAAGGTTTTTTTTCAGCATTCATGCTCCATGCTGAAGAATCTGATGATTAGACAGTCTTGGTTACCTCTAATCAGCATACTCAGAGAGCATCTGACTAGAAACACCAAGTTCATGGATAGTAAGAACAAAGTCCTACAAGACGTGTATGAAAAAAAGATACCATCTGAGCAAGTAAGTAGCATATCTGGCATTTATTTATTAGTTTATGGACAGCACTGAATATAAAGAATTTTTGTAAACTTACCATATTAGTAACTCAAGAAAAGAATGCTGTTTTGAACACTGGCACAACAATTATCTTTTCTATATATATTTTATATCAAGTCAAGTCAAGTCACCCTTTATTTATATAGCGCTTTTAACAATACAGATTGTGACAAAGCAGCTTAACAGTATTAAATAGGAAATAGTGCATCAACAGTAACATTAAGCACTCAATTTTCAGTTAAAGGCAGTTCAAATAATATATGATATCGCTGGAAATTAAGTTTCCAAAACTAAGCAAGCCACAGGTGACAGCGGCAAGGAACCAAAACTCCATCAGTGACAGAAATGTAGAAAAAAAAACCTTGGGAGAAACCAGGCTTAGTAGGGGGAGCAGTTCTCCCCTGGCCAAATATAAGAGATTCAGCCAAATATTACCTTAAATCTTCTGATAAAAATGAGCAGTCATGTCTTTCCTGGCTGTATGTCACTGTCCCACCAAATTCCAGATAAGGAAGATCATCCTCCAGAACATTCTTTTTATAGGTTCCTGATGTCTGTGGAAACACACAATAAGCTAATTCAAACAAAATTTGAGGCATATTTACTTTAGCACAACTGTAGGACACTGCAAAGTGCATAACAACCAAAGAACTGATGTTCACAGCAGCCAATGTAATGACAGCGCTGTCACTAAAGATACATGATCCTACTAGTCAGACAGAAAAACACATGAAATAATAAAAATATGGAGGGATGCCACGTGCTTTTCATACAGGTGCACTGTGCTATAATTTTACCACGTTTGTTTTCCAGCATAGACAAATAAGTTATTTCCTTTCTACTTCAAATTGGTTAACCACACAGCTTTTCTCTCCAAAACAACATTTAGAACTATTAATAACAAGAACATTTAAAATATATATATATATATATATATATATATATATTTATTATTATTATTTTTATTATTATTATTTTTTTTTTAATGTTATGACAAATAACAAAAATGAAGATTTGCGTATTTCTGTAGAAGAGGCGGTATGCAAATATCATATCTACAGTACAGCATGCTTCAGTGCTAGGAAACAAACTTCATCTATAAAACAAAAGCATCATAACATGCAAACTGTACAGGTCATGTTATAGACTTGTTGTGCCAAACATCATAAAAGCCTTTGATTTTACTTACACTACATTAAACTTCATAAATGTGGAGTACAACTTTTCGCCTTACAGAACACGATGTGTGATGTGTAATTAAATGACCCTGTATAAAGTAGACCAGCATTAAACCAGTATTTCTTGACTGTTGACCTGCAAACAGTGCTTTGGTTTGATTTGAATATGAGAATAGTGCTGCAGGTGTCTCAGTAAATAATGCAAATAAGTGGCTTTTACTCTGTCTCAACCAATGGAAAACATACACATTAGTGAAGGCACAGGTACAAAGAAACCATTTCCTCTTATACATAACATGCCAATGAAGATGACATGTGCATGAAAGAACAAGAGCAGGCTTCAAGCAAACAGGTCAGTTTATGCTTTTCAAGTGTGTTGTGTGTGTTTATGTTGTTGACTTTTCTCACATGTTCTTCCTGAGGTTTGTTCATCCATTCAGGTAGAGTCCTGTCACCCATTATAGCTTCGTTTCATCTGTCTTTAACAACAAAACAACACAAAGCTAGTACGACTACACGGTAAAACTAACGTTAGCCTAAAACAATAACGGTTGTTTCCGAGTGACATATAGCGTGATAATAATGTTAATATTAATATTTACGTACTTTTGACATGCGTATATATACAATGAAGCACAAAGCACACGTTTACCGCTCACCCTGAAATGAATATCCCGCTGTCTTTCTTTGCATTTCATTCAGCACTTAACGTTTCTCTAAAAGCTTTGATAACTCACAGCCTGTCTATAAATATAAATTTATACTTATAAGGATCATTCGCAGTTACTTCAGCCAAACTCTCCCGCGCTGTATGTGTATGTGACACACCAAGCAGCGCCACCTATGGCTCTGGAGTGAAATGAGTGTCATAAAAAGCGCTTTATTCAGTTGTTTAATAAGAATGGCGTAACACTAAAGTAAATCAAATGTGAACAAAGTCGTCATGAAACTAGTATTGTGCATTATACAGTATTTGTATTAGTTGCAATGCAGCACAGTGCTCGAAGTGGTAATATCTCCATTTTTTTTAATTCTATGTTTCAATAATAATTTGCATATGCCAGGCGATGCACAATAGGACATTTGGAAATGCATAGTCTAAATCTCACAATTCCTCGTAAGCTCACTGCAAATCCCTGTTGTGCTTCTGCTTGTAGTGCTCATGACATTCATATACATGGGTCATTCTGTAATTAGGGGTACGTTTAGAATTTAACAATGTGAAGAAAAAAGTGTTCCTTTTTCCCAAAAACCTAAAACATGACCTTACATAGCTGCTTTGAAACAATCTATATTGTATAAAGTCAGTTGACCATATGCACAGATTACTTCCTTGTTTTAGACAAGCCAGCTCAGTAATTTCCGGTCAACTGTACTGTGCAGTAATATGAGTTTCCTTTGCTCGTTTTCTCTACATAATCGATTCACAATTTGAAGAAAAGTTTTGTTTGTCTAAGAGGATCGAACGTCCATGTATACCGTTTCAAGAATGACAAACGCGAGTGTAAAAAATTACAGAAGTAAATCCACTAAATATGCGCCAGTCATTGCTATAATTGACAGTAATGAGCGACCGAAACATCTGACAAGCCAATGTCAAAAACATTAAATGATTCAGACTAAATTCAGAGTAACAAAACTACAGCAGTAACAAGTTTGTGTTGGTTGAATATAGGCTGTTTAATAGCTTTTACAGTTCAAGATAAAACTTTAAAAATGTAATTATTAAATTAAATCTAAAATATTTCAAATTCATATTGATTCATTTTGAATGCATTAATTCTTATACCATTAATATTTAACTTATTTAATTTGTAGGGAACTACGTATACAGATTTAAATAATTCACCCTTATAGGCTGTTTGTGTCTGAGCTTATTTATTTATTTATTTTAATGACTTTCTGCACTTGCTATACTGTATACTTTAGTGCGGTAAAAGTACTAAAATTTGTTATACTAGTAATTTTATAATAAATCGAAAAGCAAGACTTTTCATGTCATCTTTATGAATGAAAAGTGAACCTTTAAAGTGAATTTTACTGCACAGATGTAGAGTTAAAAAATAATAAAGGCTTTAAAATATTACAAGATTTTAAAAATGTGTTCAATGTGTAAAAGTTTAGGAGCTGACTTATCATTATGTGGAAGGTCTAAACAACGCTCTGTGCATATCATGGTCAATTAATCCACTCTTGGTACAGGTTTAACCAATATTAGGGGAAAGAGAGAGAACACTTCTAGTGCTTCATCCATGTGCTTCTAGAAGAAATATCATCATACTGTGTAAATTATGAGAGAATGGGACAAACCATTACTTTTTTTTTTAAGGGGGGTGGGGGGTTCTTTTAGGTCGTAACTTAGTTGACAATGTTTTTTTTGGGCACAAATAAAACAAGTTATATCACAATAAATACTTTTATCATTATTTTTTAAGGGCAAATGTCTAGATAACCTAAACTAACTGAAGGCAAAACTATGAAATTGATTTATATTTTAAGGTACTTTTCACGCTTAAATGTAGAGTACAATGAGCAGCTTTACCAAATCAGACAGCTCAATACCAGGGTTGAATGTGATATAAACATCACTTTTGAACAAAAGATATGGATTTTTCAACATATAATAGTGTGATTGGGAAAAATATAATTGTGTACTAGTAAATTAAGCATCAAGGCTTTATATTGATGAAAACATATTAAAAATATAATTCACGGACATGAGATGTACTCACTATTATAGAATGACCCACATATACATACACATATACAGTGCCTATAGAAAATTGTCATACCCTTTTTGAAATAGTTACTTTATTTGTCATGTAGCCTGAAATCAATCCCCATTCCAAATAACTTTTCCAGCTTTATTTACAATTTTGGTCTTACAACATCAAACCAATAACAGAAAAAAAACAGATCTAAAAACTAGAATAACAGGGTTGGAAAAGGCATTAGTCCCTTGACTTAATACTTTGTAGAGACACCTTTTGCTTTAATTACAGTCTTTTTTGATATGTCTGTACTAGCTTTGCACACTTTGTTTGGGAAATATATTCCCATTCTTCCTTGCAGAATTGCTCAGGTTCAGTCAAATTCCATGGTGAGCATCAATAGACTGCTCTCTTCAAATCCATCCACAGATTTTCAGTTGGATTTAAGTCAGGGCTGTAATTTGAGAACATTCACCTTCTTATCTTTAAGCCATTTATTTGTTGTTTTGGCAGTTTGTTTATGGTTATTTTTGTGTTGGAAGGTGAATGACCTGCCATACATGCCAGCATTGTGTAAAGCTTGGGAGATAGTTGTCACATGCACAGACTGACCAGACCCAGCCATTAAGTCCTTCAAAGGTGCCTTTGGCCTCCTGGTAGCATCTCTTATCAACGTCCTCCTGACTGTCATCCACTTTGGATGGATGGCCTGATCTAGGCAATGTGCTGGTGGTGCCATACTATTTCCACTTCTTAATGATGCTCTGAACAGTACTTCATCTCAAACTATTTATTGAAACAAAAGCTAGCAACAGTGGTGGGTATACCACAACAAAAAAGGTCAATGTCTCAGTAACTTGAGTTTGTGTCCTTGAGCATCAATTACAGCTTGACAACAACATCTCATGCTGTTGACAAGTTGACTTATTGTCTGCTGAGGCATGGCATTCCACTCTTCTTGAAGGACTGTCCTTAGGTCATTGAGGTTCTGGGGAGCAGGGTTATGACCCGCTACATGACGACTCTGCTGATCCCATAGTTTTCTATGGGATTAAGGTCCGGAGAATGTGCAGGCCACTCCATTTGAGGTACCCCAACCTCCAACAGCTGTTCCCTGATAATGCGACCTCAATGAGCTGGGGCATTGTCGTCCCTGAAGATGAAATCAAGGTCTTTGTTGCTCATGCAGAGGCACAATGACTGGATTAACGATGTTATTCAGGTAGTATTGTCTTGTCATAGTACTATTCACATGGTGTAGGGCAGTTCTGTATTGACTAGACACACCTACCCAGATTGTAACACCACCACCTCCAAAGGCTCATCTGGTGACAACAGTGACTGATGCATAGAGTTCTTCTTGATGTCTCCAACAGCATTTGCGGCCATCATTTCTGCTCAATGTGAATCGACTTTCATCAGCAAACAGCACTGGCTCCTCATCCGGCGCAAATGCTCTCTGGCCCATGCAAGTCTCCCTAGCCATTATAGTCTGGGCAGGTGTGTCTAGTCAATACAGAACTGCCCCTACACCTTGTGAATGGTACTGTGACAAGCCAATACCACCTGAATAACATTGTTAATCCAGTCATTGTGCCTCTGCATGAGCAATGCAGGCCTGATTTCATCTTCAGCTCATTGAGGTCGCATCATCAGGGAACGGCTGTTGGAGGTTGGGGTACCCAACTTTCTCCGGACCTTAATCCCACAGAAAACCTATGGGATCAGCTGAGTCATCTTGTAGAGGGTCATAACCCTGCACTTGCTCAATGACCTGAGGACAGCCCTTCAAGAAGAGTGGGATGCCATGTCTCAGCAGACAAAAAGTTGACTTGTGAACAGCATGAGACGTTGTTGTCAAGCTGTAATTAATGCTTAAGGACACATGACAAGTGGTATAACCACCACTGTTGCTAGCTTTTGTTTCAGTAAATAGTTTGAGATGAAGAAATTACCATTGCATGCTTCTACTTAAATGCCATACTTTCATGATATAATATCACTGTAGCATGAACTTTTTAAATTTTCCATAAATTTACCCGAAAGCTTAAGTTTTTGTGAGTAGTTTGTGTGTATATATATATTTCACAGATTCTGATGCAGTCTTTATAATAGTAACATTTAATATAGTGTGATAATTTATAAGTTCATTACAATGAAATAAGGCATATTATTTTCTAATCTTGAAAGTTTACTAGTTTTAATTACGAAAGCATAACTCTCTCAAAATTTGGGAACGTTTCTTTTCATGTTTTGAGGTAAAATAAATTAATAATGACATCATGATAAACGACGTATCCCTGTGGCCATCCGTCCAGGGTTTTTCTCTGCCCCAGCATCCCCTACTTAGGACAAGCGGTTTAGAAAATAGACTAACATGTGTAAATGTGTCCTCATTCTGGAGTAGTATTGATACACCGCATATTCATCTGTGCGCAGTGTCTGTTGTAGTAGGCAAGCGATATGAGAGTTGAGCTGTGCTCAAGAGCGCGCACAGGCACGCGCCTGTGTGGTAGAGGGAGGGGGGATGGGTCATTGAGTTCATTCGCACTACAGCAGCGGCGCCCTCCATAGAGATCCGCTGTCTCTCTCTCGCTCACACTCTCACTTCAGGAATATGTGTCAGATGGATGGCGAGGCGAAAAACAAGAGCTTTTAAAATATGGTGCAAACGGTACGTGCCTCCGCGCTTCGCTTGACCTTTCATCAGGACAAAGGAAGTCGATGAGCCGTTTTAAGCGGAGCCGCTGCTGCCATTTTCAGGTCAGTCGAGGAGACTCGCCGGAGCTCGAGCTGTCGATAAGCGGAATAATACCGAGCGAAGAGATGGAGCGCTGCGAATGATTATGGCCGATAGTCACCGAAGGGGCACGGACAGAGGCAGAGGCAGGATGACATCAGGATACTCACAGCAGTATGTGAGCAGCAAAGCGTCAGACATACAGGAGCTGGCGTCCAAGCGAGTGGACATCCAGAAGAAGCGCTTCTACCTGGACGTAAAGCAGAGCACCCGCGGCCGCTTCCTGAAGATCGCCGAGGTGTGGATCGGCCGTGGCAGACACGACAACATCCGCAAGAGCAAACTCACCCTATCCATGTCCATGGCGCCCGACCTGCGTTACTGCCTGGGCGACTTCATTGATTATTACGCGCACATCGGGCTCCGAGGATGCCAGGCGCCGGACCGCCGGCCGGAGGAGCAGAGCAACGGCCAGGGTCGCGCGCCGGACCCCCGCCGGAGAACCGCGGACCAAGCGGCGTCCCCCAGCGGCTCCGCCGCGTCCGAGGAGCAGACGCACCGGGTGCTGAAGAGCGAGTTCATCGAGCGGGACAACAGGAAGTACTACCTGGACCTGAAGGAGAACCAGCGCGGCCGGTTCCTGCGCATCAGGCAGACCGTCAACCGAGGGCACGGGAGCATGGGTTACTACGGGCAGGGCATCGAGCAGACCATCGTGCTGCCCGCGCAAGGTCTCATCGAATTCAGAGATGCGCTGTCTCAGCTCATCGACGACTACGGCGACGACGAGCCCGAGCGGGCCTGCGCCCGGAACCACGACGAGTCGCCCGAGCTGCCCGAGGCAGCGTCGTTCCGCGTCGACAACAAGCGCTTTTACTTCGATGTAGGCTCGAACCGCTTCGGCGTCTTTCTGAAGATCAGCGAGGTCCGCCAGCCCTACAGGAACACTATCACCGTCCCGCTGAAAGCCTGGGCCCGCTTCGGGGAGAACTTCATGAGGTACGAGGAGGAGATGCGACACATCTTCACATGTCATAAAGAGAAGAGGACAGACACGGAGGAGCACGAGGATTGACGCAAACTACTTCTGAATTTCTGTTCTTAGTTGTATCTCTAGTCTCCTGCTGTACTAGCGGACGATCGCGACGGCACTTTACCGTTCGACCCCTTTCCGTTCTTGCCCACTGTTAAAGTTGATTTCAATCCAGGCAAAATCCAAGCGTCTCGTACCTGTGCAGAGAGGCTCTGCTGGGGTTGCAGTGTGTGCGCGCGCGCGTGTGTGTGTGTGTGGGGCCGGACAGGTGCAGTCTTTCAGTAAGTGTGTATGCATGCATGTGTGTGTGTGTGAGAGAGAGAGGCAAACGGAGTGTTTAGTAGAGCATTAGGATTTGGTGTTATTACATCCAGTACTTCTTCCCAGGCTTAAAATATAAGGGGCTGCTGTGCAATTTCTCAAAGCTGGGAATCAAATAATCAAGGTCCTATCAAGCACTTATATCAGAGATGCACTGCACACGATCGAGTGCGGAGTATTTTGACGGTCCAAAGTGATTTTTTTAAAAGCTTGACTTCATCTCAACTGCAAGTCTTTGCCATTGCACAAATAATACTTTCCCTATTTGAAATTAGAAACCAAAAAGTGCATTAATATTGACATTATTTGGATGAATTATTTACACACTAGTGTAATGAAAAATACCTAAGCTAATGAGGCTGCTTGAACTGTAAAGCATCAAATATGACACTGACATTGTGTGGCCATGCTTTAGCATAAATGAAGGGACACATGAAGATTAGTTTTTTTTTTTTTAAGTTTTTAAAAGTGGCTTTAAATGATGGATTCTAAATCACTTTTGATAGGTGTGCAATATATTGTTTTTCCCTGTCAGTGGGGTTAAAACGAGAACTGTGCAAAACAAACATAAATAGGCTCATTTTAAAATCACAGACTTGACTAGTTTAGCTTGGTTTGTAGGGTTATGTGGTCTTATGTTGAAAAGAGTTATCACACTGGATTTACGCAGACCTATAAAACATTTAAATGCATTTGACCTGATGTCATTCCTATCAAAACAATAAATGTTTAAAACTAAATATTGTCATACACACATATTCTACTGCATAACTAATAAGTAATCATTCATTTTTTAAATAGTGTATGATAAAATGTAACAAAAATAACAAGCAATTTGCAGCATCCCCACATGTCCTTGACATCCAGTTCGTTGGATTGCAGGAAGTGGTTTGTGCAGATTTTGTCATACTAAAGTCTACACTGAAATTGGGCGTACTATGCACAGTATGTGTTTTGCATACTGAATTTTATTCAAATATAATATAAGCAGTAGTGGACTATTATGAAAACACAGCATATGTTAACTAGATGCCTTTACTAAAAGTTTTTTCCTGGGGTTGTAGCATTTAGAGGCATGGACATACATGCATCTAGGCAGTTGTTTTCTCGTTAAAGCACAACTAATGAGTATTTTTGTTGGTTTTAGGTCTGGCTCGAGTTGGCTTCTGTTTATTTGTACTGTATTTTTTGTCCAGCTCACGAGAAAAGCAATTCGTTACGGCATTTATTTTTTTCTTCGTTCGTAAGCATGCACGTGTGTGTGTGTGTGAGAGAGAGAGATTTATGTATTTATGTTTTACCAGAATATTACTGAATTATGGGTACATTCTGTGGGTTAGTGTTAAGAAGCTGATCTATAACAGACACCTCCTACAGGAAGCACTTTATTCAAACAGCACTTTGAGCTGCTTCATCTGCTTTACCACTGCAAAGAGAACCTTCATTTGTGCCCCATGTGAAAAGAGTGACAATCGTGCTCCCAAATGAACACCTCAGCCTTTCAGAAGTGCATTCATCTGTTTGCTCTGTGTGCTTCTTGGTTCATTTCGATCAGATTTGGTTGCAGCGTGTGATTTCAAGGGTTTGATTAGCATATCACTGACACCAAGTATTCAGTCTGTGATTGTATTGTTCTCATTGTGTGGTTTGTTTCCTATGCCTGTCTGCACACAGATTCCATACAATAAGGGCTGCTAGAGGAGGCAGTATATACTAGCGTGGGTCATAATGGCTAGTATGCAGATTTCCCGAGTTTAGAAGGTAGGAAGGTTGAGGCAGTTATTTTAGCCTCAAATTTCTAACCTTTTTTCTACAAAGGGCATCAAAATACCTTTGAATGGCAGCATCTGGTTGTCCTCTTTTACCTATAAAGCAGTAAATGCATAGCTGGCGCAAAACTGATGAACCATGTGCACTTTAAAAATCTGAGTACAGGTTTGTTCCCAACAAAGAAATGCGTAGAGGTATGCTTGTTATACGTGTATGTGCAATGCATGACCAGAAGAGAGCAGTGTTCGTATGATGTTTTTCTCGCTTTATGTATAGGTGGTATACAAATATTGCTAGTGTACACAATTTATCTCCCTGATGAAACAGCTTATTTAATTTTAAAGGAATTATTTGGGAAGACGGATGTCTGTTTTCCTGTAGTGTTAGAGGAAACAGGTATGTCAATTTATAAGGCCATCTCAAAATGCTATTATATTGCAGCTATATCTGAGTTACTCTAAACACTTGAATTCATGAAATTGGACTGTTATGCATAACATGTACTGAAGTCACAGTTTTCAGCCCATAGGCCTTAAAATCATTACACTGTGGTTGTAATGATTGACTTTAGGGTTACGAGTTGTCGTTCCAGCGTAGTTTGCCTTCATCTCTAAAATGTAACATGTTGTACACATGGCGTTAGAAAACAAAAGAAAAGGGAAAAAGGTGTTTCGACCTCGCAAATAAAGGTGACCTCGCAAATAAAATGAACAATAACACAAAGCAAAACAGAAAAATGTTTCAGTTCGGGGGAATATCAAAATATAAGAGCAGAGATGCATAAACTTCTGTATGTGTTCTTGATAGTGGTGTGGGTAATGTGACGTTCTAAAAAAGAAAAAAGAAAAGGTTGTTCACCAACTTTCTTGAGTTGTTTCCTTTTATCTTTGTGTTGACCATCTGCGGTTGGAATTAAGACGTGTCAGTGTTTGTTAAATGATTTTAAAAGACGGCAAAATTTACAAAAAAAAAATGTTTTGGTGTATCTTTTAGATAATGTAATGTAGTGTGTCCTCCTGTAGAGCCTTCGAATACTATACGACTCAAAAACAAGAAAGAAATGGTTCTGTCTAGTAGCACTTTCTTTTCATGTGAGTACTGTATTAGTTTCTGTTTAACATGTATGGTACAGTATGAATAATCCTGATTTGCCTTGTAATGTTTTTAAAAGGTTGAAATATGTAGGATACATATCTGATGAAATATGAAGTTTTAAATTTGACGTTCGTGCATGCCAACAGTAGGGTCCTGACAAACTTCAAATATATATATGAAAAAATGGTGCTATATGAGAACATATAAAGGTGCTGAACTGGACCCTAGCTGCATGCATATTGAATGACAATGGAAGCAGTAGAGCAAACCCGAGGCTAGACGCTGTTGTCAATCTCGAGATAGACGACCAGATGCCCTTTCTCAACGTGAGCAGTTTTGCGTAACTGTAAATCATGCACACATTACAAACGCTTGTCTGTGTCTGTGCGGCCGTGAGCCTGCGTTCCAGTCGTGTGTGTGGAGAGGCTCCCTGTCCGCAAGTCTGGCTTTATTCTCCAGTTAAGGTTGCTTTGAACAGGATGACATAAGAAAGGTGCGTTTGCTCATATTAAAGCTGCAGCAACTATGTCAGACATGCAGCCAGGGAGCAGCCCATCTGCCATGGCTGATACTCAGTCTTTATGGTGAATAACACAGCACATTATAGAACTGGTGGGTAAGAACTTGAATCAGCAGACGTGTCATGGTGGATATCCTCACCAAAGTACATGCTGAAATGTTTGATGCTTATTTACAGTTACCCAATATTTGTGTGTAAAAGTTCCACAGACAATCTAATAAAGTACAACTTTTTTATGTTTAAAATGTGTCTTTTGGTCAACTCTTCAGATGTCATTGGCTAATACTTTTATCTTTTTCCACACTGAAGTTATTCAGTTAATGAACTTATTTTTGTTAGTGGTTTATACAGTATTTTGGTATGCCATACTTTTGGCATAGAAAATGCCAGTGTTCAGTAGTTTTTAAAATTAGTGCTTTGAGACCGATGCCTCTATTACTGGAAAAACAAAGACCATTTTCTTTTACTTTTTGTGCTTTTGTTTGGCTAGATATACTGAATCTTAACTGCAATGCCTTTCCATGTGTCAGGAAGAACTATCCCTCTGACTCATGGTCATTTGAGCTGAAGCGCTGAGCCATGATTTGTGATAGCTGCCCGATCTTAGCCTCTCTGGCCTTTTCTTTTAGAAGTACTGGTTATTTCTAAAAGAGTTAATCACACAGTTGCAGTATTTATTTATTTTCAGCTGTTTCACAGAGCGACATGCATAGGATGGTAAGTGTTTTAAGAACGTTTGTCAGAGATCCAAATCATTCGCAAGAAGGAAGAAAAAAAACTGAAAAAGGAAGCAGCTTCATTTGCGGGTGTGATGATGGGTGTAAACGCTGAAAATAGAAACTTCTCTTTCTGAGAATGATGGTCAGTTGGTGCATACCTCCAAGTAAAAATCATTTCTCATGTTTCATAAATGATCCAAAGAGCATCTGTCTGAAACAAGACACATGTTGGTCTTTGGAATTAGTGTAACTCAATAGTGTTTTGTACAAAAAGAGATGAAACAACCATTTAATTCATTAAATGTCATCTAGAATGTTTATAGATTGTCAAGAACAAGGCACAGGAATATACTGGCTACTCTTCTTCTATGAAGCCCTGTGGCAACCTTTGACCCACATATCAAGCAGAAATTCTCTAAAGTAAAATTAAAGTATACATATATATATTTTAAAACATGTTCTCATCTTTTGTGTATGTGGGTGATATTTTTCGAGGCTCATTGGTGGTTGGACTAAAGAAGAACCCGTGGTGTTAGTAACAGTACTAGGTAATTTCCTGTGCCTTTGCTGTTCAGCGTTTGAGGTCAAGCGTTTCCTTTTTGGTATGTCTCACTTGATGTTCCTCAAACTGAAGTGACAAACTTCACACAGTTCCCTGCTAAGACATCTTAGCTCATGTCATACATGCTCAACTGCCATTTTACATGATGGTAAGTACCCAAAATTTAGTTCTTACAAGTTTAAATGATTGTTTTTCTTTCAACGTATTTGTACCTGTTAGTTTGTTTGCTCGGTTATGCGGTAGACACGTGATTTTACTTGTATATAAACATTTCACATACAGACATAGCTGTGTTTTTACACTGTCGTGCTGTCATGTGGTACATAACCAACATGTAGTTTAATACAACTAATACAGTTTTAGCCAAATCTTTTACTAGAACCCATGTGATTGTCAATGTTGCATAATAGCAACGTTCTCTAAACATTAGTTTAGTAACGCAGAACTGACCGCTTTCAAAGGCTGCTTTTGTATATACATGTAAAAGCTTACATACCTGTCAACATTTACATTTCATTGATCTGTTTTACCATGCTACGTGTTGAGGTTTGCTGTGGCAGTGTGATTATTTTCCAAGATGCGTTTCTTTTTTTTTTTTCTTTTTTTTTCTTTTTTTAACAACCCCCTTGTGCCAAATAGCAACTTATTAGCCTGTTTAAAAGGTTGTTGTTGAAATAAAAACTCAATTACTAAATAAAAACCCATACAGTCACATGGTAAATAACAGAAACAAAGAGCTGACCAGGTTTAACAACGTTTATGCAAAGTTCATGTTTGTAGCTCTACAGCATAAATATAATCTGGGCAACAGTGAAGCTCTCACTGCCTTGACACTTGGTGCAAATTGGTTTTACCATATAACCATTATTCATCGTAAAGGCAGTTATCTATACAAAAAGACCAAATAAAACAACTGTATGGAGTGAAAGAGCAAATCAGTTGATACGTGGTCTGTGTTTTATCTGTTTGCTTGGCGCTTGTAAAGCGGGTGACAGCTTATGGTAGTGTTTTGGAAATATCTGCTGAGCAAATAGTCATCAGACGGAATGTAGACTCTCTTTTTACATGTTAGATTAATGCATGTATGTATTTTATTTTTTATTTTTTTAGCGTGAGTATCAGTTGTAAACAAGTATGGAGAAAAAACAGCGTGAGGAGACCTTAGAGGGCTCCAGATCACACCAGTCAGCATTGACAGGAACCTTGGCACTGAAGAACTTCACCATCCCCAGGAAGAAACGGACCTCTGGAGAAGGTTTTACTAGATTTTCTCAAAAGCCAAATTAACAAAATAATATTTGTGATGGCATTGTAAACATCCAAACTGTTTCATGATGGTATTGTCATAATCCAGAGTTACTGTTACATTCATCAGCTGTTTTTAAAAAGTGCTTTTTGACTTCTTTTCGGTCAGTCCTTTTGGAACGTTGTCCAGAGGAAAGCCGCGATTACAGTCTCATTCAGACAAAACTGAGAGATTCCAAGCTAGACACTAGAAAGGACAGCGCAAATGCATGGGTCTGGAAAGATGTTTATTTAGTGCACAATGAGGAGCTCCTTAAAAAGTTCTCTGAAAAAAGGTAATTACATAAAAACATTGTGTGCAATAACATGCTGGCGAGTTGCTAAATTTTCCAGCACACTTTCAGTGATGCTGCTTTATTGCTTTTTATTGCATATCTGTTACCGCTCATCAACTGACTACAGAGCAGAGATGCGTGCCAAAGGAAGACATGGGAGAGAAATGGAAGAAAGATTCTGTTTTTTAGCTGCATCGGATCAAATGACAGCCCAGATTTATCAGCACGGTCTACAGGTTGGCAGCACAGTCCAGTATGCCTTGGGAAAGCCATCACATGGAGTATATCTCTTTAGGCATGTTGATGTGGCTCTGAAATCTAATACCAGCATATTAAGTGCACAAAAAGTTGTCATTTTCAAGGTTTGTTGAATGTTTCCTGTGTCAGTCTAAACAATGTGTAATATTGTTTATTTATGGAATGACAGTAGTTTTTTGTGTGTTTTGGGGCCTCAGGTTCTTTATGGAAAGGTGAAAAAAATCGCTCCAAGCTTGGACTGGAACAAAACGCAAGATCCCACAGTGAGCTTTGACTGTCACATGTGTAAAGATGCAGTGTCCCATCGAGACACACTTCACCAGCAAGTTATAGGCTCCTCTGTAAGTTGATTTAATTGCAGAATAGCAAATTATCCAGTCAGTTGGACTGAATAATCAACAGGAGTCTAAATAAAACATTTCTGTTCTAGGTTTTTCTGTTTGACTTTAATGAGAAGCAAGAGCTCACTGAAAGACCCAGGCAGTGTTTGCCGTATGCAGTAGTTTCACTTGTTCCTGCCAGCAGTGCCATTCTGACTCTACCTACAAACATATCCCTCTCAGCTTCAGTGCTACCTATTGGCCAAGTGCATGGTGAGATAAAACAAGAACCGTTATTTTTATTATTATTATTATTAAGACATCGCATACATGCCCATCATTATCAAGTCAAGTTTATTTGTATAGTACTTTTCACAATTCATGTGCCGAAATGTATGTCTCAGTGTTTATAATGCATCAATGAAAGTGTGTGTGTTTATTTTACCCCTGAAAATACAGCAGACCGTTTTAAGGCATGTACTGTGGCAGAGAGAAGAGGAAAACGAGGCGCTGCCACCGTTACATTCAAACATTTTGGCACGCCGGGCTGCTTTGAGACGGATTATACAGCTCAGAATCCAGGAGTAGAAGCTTCACTTCAAAAAAATGATATGCTAAACACTCAGTCATTCAACCCAAAACAGCACTGGATTGCTGCCGGTGAAAACGCAGAATCTTCCAGCAGTTCAGGGCCAGTTATGGATCACACTGCTCTCTCCCAAAGCTTGCTGGGAAAGAATGCATTCACGAGTAATCACAACAAAAGTACTGCAAGCACACATGGAAGAAAGGACGATACATGTGACATAGTACCTCAAAGTCCATTGGACAAAATTTCCACCATAGTGTATTCTTCACGCTCTGTTAGGGATCCTCGTCTGTCTAGACAGGAAGCAAACCAGACCAGCTGCTCAGAGGCTGAGGTAGCATACACTAGTTCAGAATGTGATAATAAGAAATGCCAACCAGACCATCTAAAACAAAAAGACAGTTATGGAATTGCTGGAAATACGTGTGATTTAAAAGAGCCATCAAACATGGACACGTCCTCAAAGATTGATCAATGTGCGTATACCCCAACACTGCCCTCAATGAAGTTATTTAAAATGAAGTTCCAAAAATATGCTGCCTACTTTAGAATGAACGAGGAAGAGAGGCATCAGAAAATTTGGTCACAAGAAAACATGTCACCAGAACAAAAGCAAGAATTAGCTGACCGTATACATTTTTACGAAGTTTATTATCAGAAGTATAAACAGGGATTGCTCTTTCAAAATGTCAGAGAGACAAAGAAGACCTCCGGCCTGTCTGAAAGAGAGCCCAAAAATCACATTTTACAGACAAAAGACAATACAAACAAGCAAAATCAGTCAAATGTGTGCCAACCAAAAAGTCATGACGCTGCAAGTTTGTCAGATAACAAAGATTTTGTTAACAAAGACAAATGTTGCACAACTCACGTTCATGAGACTAGTCATCCAGAATCTAGTGCAGTAATGTTGACAGAAAAGGGGCAGGATCAACCACCAGAGACTCACCAGGACTATGTCAATGATGGATGTCTGAATCAGTCTCCAGATAAACTTTCAGAGCAATCACTGGTGCTGAGATCATTGAATCTCAACCTCACAGATGAGAAAACTGATCTCAAGCACCCAAGTCATTTAACCTCTAATGAAGCTAAGCTTAATCACAGTGTAGAATGTGAAAGGGAGTTGTCCAGAGGTGCAGTAGAGGACTTGCAAGAGACTCAGTCAACTTCAAGTGTTAACTTGGTTGAAGAGCCCAGCACTGAATCGTACCTTCCGTATGCAAACGGCATCGATGACGCAGTCATGGATATTGCAAGCTGTGTTGAAGTCTCTAGCTGTGGGACATCAGACAACTGTGATCTCAGTCTTGCCAGGGGAGTAAAGGAAAAGCAGAATGGGACAGGTTTTAGCAGTGTTCAAGGGATGGATTCATTTAGATGGATGAAATGCTGTCCAGAGCTTGATATTGAAACAGTAAAGCAGGACAACAGTGCTCATTCAGAATTGTACAAAAGAATTCAACTGGATCAATTATTGCCAAGCATGTTTCAAAAGAATATTTTCTCCTCAAGTGCACACAGAATTATGGGCAGACCTGCAGACAACATTTCCGAGCTAAAAAATGAAAGCAAAGATCACACCAAAGCTGAAACTGACCTAAACATGAGATTCTTGGAAGATATCCATCTCCAGGTTACTCTGAAATCCTGCAAAACATCTGCTGATACTACAGAAGGGCTTTCTCTATCTGAACGATTTTCAAAAATCAAAGGACTTGGAAAGAAACTAAGTGAAAGACACAACAAAATTATTCAAACCCCAGGCGTCCAAATGTGCAGAAGCGAAGGATGCACTGAAACTGCAACTTGTAATGTTGAACTAATACAGCTACTATCTCAGAGGTACAGTAAATCTAAAATGTATGTGCAACACAAGCGCTTGAGCAGACCAGGCTGTAAGAGGGCATGTCTCAAAAAACAGCGTACCTTTCTATCACGAGGTCACTCTCTAAAGAGGAGCAAATATGTCAAGAAGACACGCTTTTGGAAAGCAAAGAGGAATCTCAGGAGAACAACTGTGTCAGCTGACAGCCCCCATGAAACGGTAAACAGCAACACAACATCAGACTCTTCAAACAGTCAGTCTGAAATAGTCCTTACAGAAAATGAAGCTCAAGACCCAGACTCTAATTTAAGAATAATGCCTCACACATCTGATGACAGACAATCGCTACATGTTCAAGCCTCCCAGGAGGCTAATACCACTATTCCTGAGACCAAACCAATAGAGGAGCAAAAAAATCCTACAGAACTACTTTCAGAGGATCTCCATAAAAGTGATTCAGTCTGCACTGAGAAGGCAACAAAAGATTGTATACCAAATCTAATCCCAGTAATGGTGGATAAAGGTGAACAAGTGAAGACAACAGAAAACATCTCCAATCAAAGCCAAGCATCCTTGATCACATGCACTAGCAAAGAACATGGGGTTATCACAGAGTGCAAAGAGGAGACCGTGCTGCTCAATGTAAGATCAGAAACTGTACAGAATCCATTAAGCAAGGTAGATGACAATGTAGATGCTTCTGAGAGTCTGAGTATACATGATTGTGAGGTTTCAGAAACACACAGTGATATGCCTGCAAGCAACACAATCAACAGTCATAAAACTGAGCTCCAGACAAACGTGACTCCAGAAGCCAAGGAAATGGAGACTATGACTGATACAGCTGAGACAGACACTATAAAGTGCAGTGAGCAAAATGCAAATATGAAAAATACCCTAAACGTGCAGTGTTTTGAAGGAAGAGAACACATGTCAGCAAGTATCCCAAACATGAACCAATCACGTCTCAACATTTCTACCAATGCATCTAATGTCAGCAGAGTTTGGAGAAGTGATTCTGAGGCATTTGAAGAAACGACGTCAGATTCAAAGCAGTGTGATTCCGAGGCTTTGAAATATGCATCAAATAATGTTGTTGATCTTACTGTTGATGATCCAGATTTGGATGTCCAATGTGAAATTTCTTCAAAACACACAAAGAAGAGATGTGACACCAGTGTGCTTGGTTCTACCAAACCACCAAGTACTCACGCAGTCAAAAACAACTGTGGTTTAAGGCCAGACCAAAACAAAAACGATGGAGCAACCTCACCTGAAACCCAGCTCATTTCTAAACTAAGAGATTATTTGAACAAATTTGAGTCCACTGTTAAGAAACAAGAAGCTGTGAATGAAGATCTTAAAGAAAGACCAGTGGTGTGGATAACACTTGACAGCACAGCACACAAACAGCAGTTGTTTGAAAAAAGCCAATACTGTATGGTAAATGTTCCCTGTCTGATGCCTCATGAGGGTGATGCTGGTAAAAAAGACCATTCAAGTGAATACACCAAAACCACAGTTCAAACTAGGAGGGTTCTTCGAAGTGAACATGCTCAAAATGGAACTGATGTTTGCCTATTAGTGCCGGTTGAATCTAAGAGAGGCCGACGATCTTCTCAAACCAAGCGAACCAGTAGGCAAAGATCAAGAAGAAGCTCAGTCACTAGTGTCAGTCCTGACAGTACCAGTGTTTTAGACACCGTCAAAGATAATAGTCCTCACCCTTTGCCCCAGGTGAACGACCGGAATGCTGTTTTCCCAGAAATCTCCAACAATAATACCCTTAATGCTCAGTTACAGATGCAAAGAAAGAACACAACGAGCCAACAAAATCCCTCTGTGAATTTAGACAGTTTATGTGAACGACAGAGTCAAGAGAATCGATCTTTGAACACCATAAAAATCATTGATGATGCCAATGTGAGCAGTACGTTCACTGACAATAAATACAGCATCTGTGACATTTCAAGCACGCTCAAAATGGCTGACCAAACAGCCTCATTAACCGAACTTGGATCTTTGCAGTTTAAATGCAAAAACATGTTGCAGCATTTTATCTCAAATTTTGAACAAGATCAGAAAGTGCCATTCCACCAATCTTTTGTTTCAAGGTGTCTCATCTTAGAGCAATATTTGGACCATCCACCTGCACAAGTAGACCTGAATTACGAAGCGGTGAATTCTTACTTGGAGTTGCAGATGATGATGGAAGCTTGGCAGTTTGTAGAAAACAAAATAAACTTTCTGAACTGTAAACCTACATTTAGGAGTTTGCTATGGTATGACCCTTCTCTTTACGGAGAACTCTACAAAGGGGAGGTCGGCTTTCAGCAGCAATCATCGTTGTTTGCTTCTTTTCAAAAGATCCTGGCCCAAGAGGGATACAGTAAACTGCAGGAATACTACAGTGCAGTGTCCTCCTTGCACCATCAGCTCCAGGCCGCCCCTGACGCATCTTACTACATGTATCTAAAGAGTAAGCGTGAGCTTCTTGAAGCTGAGGCTGCACTCAGAAATCCCCATGACCTTAAAAGCTTCTTTTTATCCGTACCAATGTCTGCAATGATCAATTTTGGAGACAGTTTGGAAAGATTGGAAAGGATACATAAAGTGATAATGACTTTTGTGGAAACTCCATCGGATCAGTTGCCGGGGACTTTTGATGTAGGCAAAGCAGAGCATCTGTCCATTACATGCAGATATCTCCAAGAAAAAGCTATTTTCATGAAGTCGTGCAATGAAATGATTAGCAAAGTATCATGGTTTGGAATCGAGCACCTTCTTTATGATGCCTCTAAGGTTCTTGTATGGCAAGACATGAGTCATGGTGCACCAAGTGAGGTTCTCAAGACATACAAGAATTCAAACCCACAGATTATTTTCGGGGTGACAGAGTCAGGTGTTACTCTCGTCAACAAATTGAAACAGCCAGCTCCGTCTGTGGATGGAGCAGAGACCCCAACAAAACAAAAGTGTGATGCTGCTCTGAAACGTAAACGTTTGAAGACATGGACGTCCCCTCAACCCAGTGTTGCACAGGTAAGACTGTGGTTGGTATAACATGTGAAGATTGAAAGTCAACATAAAACTTTCTCTGAAATCACTTTTTTTCTTTTCCTTATAATGCTTATAATGCATTATTATAGCAATCTCTCATTTGGTCTGGCCCCTTACATTAACACCCACTTTTTACGATCCGGTCAGTTGCTAATAATTAAGAATGATTTCTCTTTCACATGGAAAGTCACATTTCACATCTGACTTTTAGGATGTTAGGGGTGCTAGAATTGCATGATAGAGATGTTTAATTCAATTTGGTTGCAAAGAAAAACATTGTATATGTTTCTAAATGTTTGTTTGTTTGTTTGCAATCCAGAGGGTAAAGGCGGACAAGGACGTGGCTTACAAAATGGCTAAAAGGAGGTAGGAGACATTTTCGCAAATTAATTTAAAGGGTTCCCTGCTGAAAAAAACAGCTTAAACCAACCTAGGTGGTTGGCTGGTCTTAGTTGGTTTAAGATGGAAGTAGCTTGTTTTAGCTGGTCTCCCAGCCTGTCTAGGCCAGTCAAGCTGGTTTTAGCTGGTTGTTCCAGTTGGTCTCCCAGTCTGACCAGCCAAGGAAGTGGCCAAACCCCCTCTAAAACCAGCCTGCTGACCAGCTATGACCAGCTAAGACCAGTTATTTTTTTTTCAGCAGGGTTACTCCACCCCAAAATGAAAATTTTGTCATTAATTACTTACCCCCATGTCGTTCCAAACCCATAAAAGCTTTGTTAGTCTTCAGAACACTGATGCATTCTGAGAGCTCTCTGACCCTCCCATAGATATCAATGTAATTAACACGATCAATGTCCAGAAATATAGTAAGGAGATCGGTAAAATAATCCATGTGTCATCAGGGGTTTAACTGCAATTTTACGAAGTTACGAGAATACTTTTTGTACACAAAAAAAAAAACAAAATATTGATTTTAATCATCAGTTCGTCTCCTCCCCGTCACCCTAGCAGCATTTTGTAGCGTACGCCGTTTGCGTTCAATGGATACACTCCAAAATGCCGTAAAATTCTCTAACTTCGTAAAATTACGATTGAACCCCTGATGACACGGATCTCCTTGCTACGTTTCTGGACATTGATCGTGTTAATTACATTACTGTCTATGGCGAAAAAAGTGAGTGGCGTTACTTATTTGAAAAAGTAACTCAGATATTTTCTTAGAAATTCAAAAGTAATGCGTTACTTTACTAGTTACTTGAAAAAAGTAGTATTATTACATAACTCGCATTACTTGTAATTCGTTACCCCCAACACTGAACACGTTTCTGGACAGTGATCGTGTTAATTACATTGCTGTCTATTGGAGGGCCCGAGAGAGCTTTTACGGGTAATTAATGACAAAATTTTCATTTTGGGGTGGAGTAACCCTTTAAGAATTAAATGCTAAATGATTTTTCAATTAGCCTTTAATTGCATGGTTTGAGGTACATTTTTAACAATCCTATAATAAATGTCTTCTAACATCTTCAGGGCATCTGTTTCATCCCTAACACAATGTAACGCTGTGAACCCCCTTTTCCAAACAACTCCTGCAACCCGTATTGAGAACCCAAGCCCTTACTACGCTCTTCCTCACAGAGTGGATCCAGGACATTGGGGAATGGTTAGAAGCACTGCAGTCGACTGGAATGCCTCTAACTTAGCCCCACCTTTGCCTTTGACGTCTCATGCACACTCTGAAATAAATTCCCTTCATCTGTCTAATAGACGAGCGACTTTATCACATTCTGATGAAAGGAGATCTTTAGCAGACATACAAAGACCTCAACAGCCTTCAGTCTCGGCTCCTCCAGCAACTTTACGAGGAGATTCTTGTGCTACACGTCTAGCGTTTGACAGTGTTAAATATCAACAAACTAACGCTGCACAGCACTGTCCTGTTCTCTCACAAGAACAAGTAAACCAGTTCAGTTTAGCCATGACACAACCTTACAGTTTACCAAATTGCCCCTTGAATGCAAATTTGCTAACTCCTCCTCTCTCAGTTCAGGCTTTGACACATGTCCCTATGCCCAGCACGGTTACTGCAATTCATTACCCCTACTTCCTGTTGAATGGACAAACATACACCACAGGCTCCACTGCAGCCATTCACCCTGATGCTAGATATTATCCTAAGACCATTTAGGACTGATGTACTATGAGCTACAATTGAATCACATAGATATGAATTTTGTAAGTCAGTTACAGGGAAGTTATATCAAAGAACAATTTCAGGGGTGGCCAGCGTCGTTCCTGGAAAGCCACAGTCCTCCAGGACTCACCTACCTGTAGCTTTCTAGTAACACTTCAGACCTTGATTAGCTTCTTCAGGTGTGTTTAATTAGGGTTGGAGCTAAACTCTGCAGGACTGTGGCTCTTCAGTACTGATGCAGGACCGGCCACCCCCAAACTATTTGGACATTAAATCCCACTGATTCATAAATGCACTTGGTGCTTTTAAGCAAATGTACTTTAATGTGACTCTGTATATATGATAGAACACACATGTTCTGGTAAAACCTTCCATGTACTGTATATAGCAATGTTTTATACAATGATTTGATGTTCAGTTACTTTATTGTAGTATTTATTGCAATTAAACATTTATTTTCCACAAGTTAACATAAATAAAGAATGGTTTGATAATTCTGCATATTTATATAAAAAATTGTTCTGCAATATACTGGCCAATTAGCCTACTTAATAACAATGCTGCATTCAAACAAATACTGTTTTTTAGTCTCTTACACATTTGTTCCATTAAAAATTCATTAGAAACATGAAACTTACACTATTAGACTACACTACATGGGTCCTTCTTTTGGAAAATGTGACAGCTCCTTTTATTTTTATATTTTTAATTATTATTATATTAAAGCAACAGAACACACAAGTTGTGCATTATCACAAATAACTGTAAAATGAACAATTTCACATGAGTAATGTAAGTAACCAGAATATGTAGCCTACTGTAGGTTAGGTTATTTGTCTGCTATTTATGTTTGACAGTTCCAGGCCAATTTATTTGCACATTATACATATACAGGGAAACTTAGCTAAATATTATGCATTAGATGCAGAGATGTTTATGATGGTTACTGGTTGTACACTGCATGTGCAGATTATAGGATAACTGATTAAAAGTGTACCGCTAACAGAATGACCTGCATTCAAAAATTAAAAGGTAAGTGGCATTTGAGCATTTTAAAATCTGTTTTCTGTTATTCGTGAGTTGTTAATGGTCTTCCAGGCCACAGGGGGCAGCACCTCGCTCAGAGCGTTTAGATGCATGCCTTTCTGATGACGTCACGGGCGGCGAGAGCAGCGGCCATTACACAGCGCGTTTATGAGGAAGGTCGGAAGCGCGACCAGTCAACGGAAAATTCATCAACGACAGAACGCGGATACCGTCAAAAGACATCTATCACTCACCACCCAGTCTAGCTAAAAGACACCCGTGACACGGCATTTCGTGTTTAATGAGCTGATATCCGAGTTTAACAGCGGTGTTTGGTGGCTGTGTTTCGCGTCGGCCCAGCGCAGCGCGTCAGTGTGGCAGTGTTACATTAAACGGCGCACTAACTGCTCGTTTAATTACCGAAGAATCTGTGAGGATTACCGCAGAATCGCGCCGGTGATGGATGATAAAGCGTTCACGAAAGAATTAGACCAATGGGTCGAACAGCTGAATGAGTGCAAACAACTGACCGAGAACCAAGTGAGAACACTCTGCGAGAAGGTAAAGAAAACGTCTCACATATAATACTTTATTAGTCCATGTTTGTTATTTAATAAATATAAACGATATTGTTAAACTTAAAATCATGCCAAGTGTACACTCTGTGAGAAAATAAAATGCATGCATTATTAGGGTATTTTAAAACACCACGATTCTTTTGACATCATGAATGAGATTTCGCAAATGAGGAGCATTATTATTGTTTAATGTTGTATTAAGGTATATTGTAGCTAGATATGTTTTTTAAATTAATTTTAACAAAATAAAGTTCGCAGTACATAAAACATTTATTTTGTGCAATATTTATTATAGCCTCATTGGACTGAATTAACACCCGTCAGTGTGTTAGTATTCTCTGTCTTTATTGACAATCTGTATAGATAGGTTGGAGTTGGCAGTGTTTATTTGTACATAATTTGAGAGTATCTGTCATTTGTTATATTGTTTTATTTATGATCTGTAGACTTGAAACTGACTGCTTGTCTGGTTAAATAATAACCTCCAGCAAATTCACTCTGTTTACTTTAAAACAGTCACTACCACAAGTTGTTTACAAATGACACAGATCTTACCTCACTAGGTGACATCACACCTGATATCATCATGACTCCGTAGATATAGACTCAAATCTTCAACAGAGCACTTGAAAACATCCAAAGATTTACCAAGTTAGTAATTTTATATAACTGAAGGGTAAACAATGTCTTAATTAATAAATTCAAGAAGTGAAAGGGCAATCTTGCAGTCAAAATAAGGATGAATTCCTGTAGTTCTGATAAAATTAATGCACTTATTACAACATTTCTCTTTGGATAAAATGAAGTGTAGGAAGGCTTTATCAGGAGTGGTTTACTGTGTCAGAGGTGAAGATGGGTTTTCATTTCAGGCACGACACAGCAAGTAACTAGTCTGTAGTGTGGCGTTGAAAGCCTTATGCTTTTACTAAACAGTTATTTGCGTAATAAAAATATTCACAATCATTAAATTGCAAATTCATTACATCCCATTATTCTGCTGGATCTAATCCTGCCACAACAGAATTTAGCCATTCAAAAAAATAACCATTTGTTTTAATATGATGAAGCTGTGTTGAGCGCTCATCACTCTGCTTACTTGACAGTCTCTTGCTTAGTATTTTTTTTTTTTTTGTGCTTTAAACTTATATAGAGCAATATCACACTAACACTGTGCAATATTGCTTAATATAGAAACACAAAGAGGTGTTTCTCTTAACTTGCCATGATGACATTGGAATGTTACCCATATATCTCTTCAGAAAGAGCAGAGACACTCTTTGAGTTAGCCAAAAAGTCTCCATGTATGTAAATATGATGCCTTTTGAGTTTTGCTTTTTTGTTCATGTTGTTTTTGTACTTTTTATGGATATGTTATGCAGTAGCCAAAGGTGTCTTTCTAACAAGTATACATGTGGAGCAAAACTTTAAAAATAGCCCGCCAACTCTGAAAATATTGAGTACTCAAGTAGACTGCATGACCACAATGGCCATTCCTAATATCTGCTTACCTAAATCAATGTATTCCTGCACACAGTCATGCACCGTGTTAAAAAGGGTAGAAGTAAAACAGTGTTCCGTACTGTGCAAAATAGAAATGGGACCACATGTCTCCATGGAAACACACTCATACAGTCTCCATAGTGATGGGGGTTGTTCTCTCAGCAGATATTGATTTGATTTCACAGCGATACAGAGTGCACAGACATGCATGTCTATCAGATAAGCACTCTGGTTTCTTTTGATATTTTGTGAGTTAAAACCTGCCTCTGTGGACCCTTTTTACAAGACTGTGATGACACATTTCAAAGGTCAACATCATCATATATCCTTAAGTTTATAATATTTAGAACTTTTTTTTTTTTCTTTTTTTTAATTTATGTACATTTATAACGCTATACTTTGTATTATATCACCTTGTTGTCAAGTTACAAAAAACTAGTTAACGCTAATGCGAGGGTGTTTCTAATGCCGCTGTTATGGGAGGGACGATAAATTTTCTCTTCTGACTGATAATATCAGTCTCTCTCAATTTTTTTCTTTGATTGAAACTTGTGAAAACACTATCGTGGAATTTTTTTTGTTATTTGAGCAAATGGGAATGCAAAAAAATATATTTATGGTACTCTCCCATTCACTGGTCTCGGATCTTACCCAACAATGAAGACTTCCACTATGACAGAACTGGAAATGTGACAAAGGTCTGTTGTCCTGAGCATTTTCAGCATGTTCTAGCTTTAGTGGCCCATATTATTAGCCTTTCTGATGAAAGTTTGGGTGGTGTTTGTGATCTCTCTTTAGTAAAGTAACAGCATGCCTCTCTTCTACAACACCCTTGAGTGTGTTTAGTGTGAAAACGGTCTACAGCAAACTTGCTGTTTCAGTTGTGTGGAACAAGGCAGGATGTGTGTAGCTTCTTAAAAAACAACTCAGAATGTACAATGCGTTGTTGCAGAAACTGGCTAGGTAGTCACGACTGTTTCCCAAATTTGCTCACACCTATGTTGTTTGAACAACATTGGTTAAACAATATTTGACTGTTAGTGAATTCTTGTGGAGTAAAAACGTTTAATTATTCTATTAAAGATTGCCATTAATGTCAGATTATTGAAGCTCATTTACACCAAAATAAAATGAACAGCTGTCTGTTGTTTCATTACGTTGACGTGCAGTATGTAATCGGCGTAAAGTTGACTCCTGTAGGCTATGTATGCAGTCAGCAGCTTTCTCCACATTGTAATTTCTCAGAGATACTGCTGTAATGAACATAGCATCTGAGCAGTATGGGGTTGCATCTTTCTCAGCAGGTTATACTAACATGAAACTCTGCATCTAACCTTAGCTCAAAGGTTGTAGTTGCAACCAAATTAGTTTGCGAATGTGGTTGAGGGAAAAACAGAGCTTTTGAACTATGTTAGTAATGATGGAACTTGCAACCATAGATAGGGATGCAACAATACAGTTAGTCCACGGTTTAATACGTACCTCGGTTTTTAACCATGGTTTTCGGTTCAGTTCTGATATTTTTTGGGTTTTTTTTTTTTAAAGGCATCGCTATTGCTGTAACTGAATAAGAACAAGAAATAACGTTAAACGTTTTGAATGATGAAATGTAAGGACAAAAAACACTCGTCTGCAATAATATACGTTTTATCTGTGATCTTCAAGCCATCTCGTATATTTTCATAAGCCATTGCTAATCAACATACATAGAATATGAGTATAGAATTTACTGTCTGCCTCATTCTGTGATAAGAATCCACATCAGATCACATAATGAAGTTATTTCACTCGACTGATGTTATGAATTAAAAACAAGTTATGTTTGTTTGTTTTTTAGAACTTTTGTTTTTGTAACTCTTTTGTTGGACAGCAGGTTTAGAAAGGCTTATCATTGCATGTCATTAGAATGGAAGATGCTCCGCATGTGTTGCTTTTTCAAATATAAGCGGGGAAGCGTTTCCTCATTTCAGCACGTGAAATCACAGGCACACATACAGCAAATTCCAAGATAAAAAAAACGAGGAAATTATTTAAACTGAAAAAAACGCAATTCACAAGCACATATTGAACTGTGGATGTTGTACCGAATGGTTTGATATTATATTGAGAATTGTGACATCCCTACTAACAATGGTTTTGGGAAACACCGCCCTGATTGGCATTTCAAAACTTTCTTGTCAGATGTTTTTTTGCTTTTACAACATTCACCTGTGCATGATACACTCTTCTGTTCTTACACCCGCAGGCTAAAGAGATTCTCACTAAAGAGTCCAATGTGCAGGAGGTGCGCTGCCCCGTCACAGTATGTGGAGATGTGCACGGCCAGTTTCATGACCTAATGGAGCTCTTCAGAATTGGAGGGAAGTCACCTGACACTAACTACCTGTTTATGGGCGACTATGTAGACAGAGGATATTACTCAGTGGAAACAGTCACACTTCTTGTTGCACTAAAGGTATGTTTAGTAAATTTACTACAATGTTCTTGCAGACATTTTAGAAATCTTGACTTCATTTGTCTACTTCATTTGTAGGTTCGCTATCCAGAACGCATTACGATATTGCGGGGAAATCATGAGAGCAGACAGATCACACAGGTGTACGGTTTCTATGACGAGTGTTTGAGGAAATATGGCAACGCAAACGTCTGGAAATATTTCACAGACCTCTTTGACTACCTACCCCTCACAGCTCTGGTGGATGGGCAGGTGAGCAGTCCATCCTCTTTTGGGAAATGCATGATTTAAGAGTAATAACAGAACAGTTTTAACTTAACAAAAATATATCAGATTATCATCAATAGATCCAGCCTTAGAATCCTCTGACAGGTGCTGATGGCTCATATAACTCACATGACTCTCTGTGTGTTAGATCTTCTGTCTGCATGGTGGACTCTCTCCATCCATAGACACGCTGGATCACATTCGTGCGCTGGATCGTCTGCAGGAAGTGCCACACGAGGTCAGTACTGTTAGAGATCGCATCCACACTACTGGAAGTGCCTAGTGCCATGTTTATATATAATTACAAAATTTTGGCCAAATTGGGCAACTGTACAAACAAGCTCGGCAAGCCTGGATTTTTTTTATTTTTATTTTTTTACAGTACAGAATGTTTCAAAGCAGCTTCACAGAATTAAACAAGAAAAGTAACAGAATACTTAAATGAGGCAAATCCAAATTCTGCTGTAAAGCAGCTCTAACAAGACAATAGTGTCATTATTCAGCTCTAGTCACGTTAGTGTTGGTTCACTTCAGTAGCTGTGTAAAGTTCATGTATTATGAAACAAGTTCAATTAAGCTATAAGAAGCTCTACTGAAGACCGTAGCGGGGTTATTCAGCTGGAGTCAGTTTAATGTTTTCCCAAATCGTCCAGCCCTAGATTGATGTATCTGATCTGATCTGACCCATTGTAGAGATCAGACGCACTTTACTAATTCTGATGAAGTCTTTCCAGAAAGGTTTTCTGCTGTTTTGAGGCAGGGGAGGTCTGCAAGATTTCGTCTGAGGGGAGGGGATGCAAAACCAACACACAAATGTTTGATTCGACACAATGTAGTGGTCAACGACACCCATCTAGTGCATGTTTGCATGGAAAAACATTGGGAAACCGCTTGGGTGAAAACAACATGTTTAGTGTGAATGGCTCTTTAATAACATTGACTAGTGATAAACATGTGTTGAATTTTTATGACCAATTTCGATTGTTAATTATGTATATATTTATTTTTTTAAGCAAGAGGCAAAAATAAATGAAAATATGAATACATGAACTTGTTCTATTACAGGCTGAACTCTGTAGCCGTTTAAAAAATAGAGGGCAACCACTACATTTTAATTACAGTTCAAAACGATGATACAGACATGTAGCATGTGCAGTATTTGATTTGTAATTTTATTGTATAATTTCGAAACCCTAACCCTAATCCCCAACCTTAATTTAGTATTTAGGATTTGCTTCCAATGTGTTAGTGCATCGTGAACAGTGGGTTTGCTCTGCTTGCTGCAGTACTTTCTCCTCTTTGTGTCCATCATCAGCATTTCTGGCCTCTGTTAACGGCTGTTTACAGACTTTGTAATATTTCCACACAAATGACATACTGAAAAATCATTGTAATGTTGTTTGTGTACAAGTCCAGGACACAGATCAAAAAAAAAAAAAAAACCTTCCAATTTATGGCTGGTTAACCAGTGCATCACTAACATTGACTAAACAAGTGTTTATGCTTGTCTCTATAAATAAAGAGTTCAGATGCAAAAGCCTCTAAATCCATCTGATGTATTTCTTTAAAATTAGCGTTTCTTTCTGGCTACTTTGTATAGATTTCTATGTAAGTACTGGTACTTCTGATTGGGCTGAGGCTGGAATTTAGTGAGTCTGAAGTAAAAGTATTTGATGGATGTATACGATGTATCAGGAGCTTTCACTCAGTATCATTATCTCATTTTTGACCAAGATGGCTTTTAGCTGGTTTTGCATCTGAACTCTTCAAATGTACACCAGCCCCTATTTGCTCTCTGTGTTCTGATAACTGCTTTGCTGACTGAGAAACTGCTCAAAACTCTTTGTTTCTGAGCTAATCCAACTCAGTTAAATCAAATCAGACTGATTTGTGAGCAAACCATTTTGTGAACAAAATACACTAAATTATTGTTTAATGAATAGCATTGCTAGTTCTGATGTTAGAGTATGGGACACATGTAATATGTAACACATATAATTACTTAAGTTCTCAAGTAAAGTGTGTGTCAGGTCAGTTAGAGTGCTATGTTACTCAGTTATGGCATGAGCAGTGCATACAGATGCAGACACCACTGCTGAGGCAGAATGTATGTTTTCACGCTTGTTCACTGTGACCTGCAGTACGTTGTTGGGCTTTCATTTGCTCTTATCAAGATCAGATTCATAAGTTTAAAGCTGAACTCTGTCTCTTTAACTGTCGTTAGCTCCTTAGATTAAGTAACCAAGATAACAGCTTGTAAATGTTGAGTAATTTAAGTGTTTAAGATATAAAAATATAATAATGAATATAAATATATATTTGGCTGGTTTATGGAGAATAGCTGCACAACTCTGTGTGTGTTTCAGGGACCCATGTGTGATCTGCTGTGGTCAGACCCTGATGATCGTGGTGGTTGGGGAATCTCTCCACGTGGAGCTGGTTACACATTTGGACAGGACATTTCTGAGACCTTCAACCACGCTAATGGCCTCACGCTGGTGTCTCGCGCTCATCAGCTGGTCATGGAGGTGAGATCCACAATTCAACTCTTCACAACCCTTAAGAGGGATGAAGATGATAATCATATCAAATAAAACAACTTTTTTTTTTTTTTTTTTTCCCCTCTCCAGGGATACAACTGGTGTCATGATAGGAACGTTGTCACTATCTTCAGTGCACCAAACTACTGCTATCGCTGTGGCAACCAGGCAGCCATTATGGAACTGGACGATACTCTTAAATACTCGTTGTAAGTTATCTTTCAAATACGTGCTTATAAAGAGTGACTTTTAAAGGGTCATGAAACCCCCTGTTTCAGCACTGGTTAACTCTCACCACAGTTTTAAAAAATGCTGCAAAAGTGGGCGTGGTGTGCTGTGGAGTGGAGGGGAAAGAGGGGAGAGAGTCAGCATCGGGTTCAGACAGTTTCATTTAACTCGCTTTGAGTTAAGAAAACAAATAAATGCACAGCCATTTGCGGCATTTACAATCCTTTTGATGGATTGCATCAAGGGGTTGTAAAAAAACAAAAACAAAGCTATTACACTCACTATATGAATGAATCGTGTTTGTGTCGAACTTACAAAGCAAACAAAAACAAACACTCTCCTTTGATCCATGAACATTTCTCTCAGTTAATATATGCAATCTCACAGTCTGAAGCGTCTGGCATGAGCAGACACGTTATCGTGAATAATTAGGCGAAGCTGCATCTTATAGGATAAGAATACGCAGCCTAATGAATATTTATGAGACACCAGCGCGTCATCGAAGTACTATAGTCCGTTGCCACGTCACAAACTGTGACGTCAACACAATGTAAATTTTAAACCCGGAAGATGAAAATAACGCAAAAAGCTCAAAATTAACCAGTTGTCTCCAACAATAGCCGCTTTTCCACTATCGGGCCTAACTGTTCCATTCCATGCCAGTCAGCACGAATATGGTTTTGTTTTCCACTGTGGTTCTGATAAAATGGAATCTCTTCTTGGAATTCTCTTTGGAATGTAAACACAAATGTGTCAGTCGTTGCCTTGGTAACAATTGTAATATAAACAGTGATATGGATGATGATCAGATATTTCTGTTTTTGGGACTACTTCGTTAAATAACAAAAAAAAAGGACACAACTCTTGGCACAAAAAATAAAATAAACAAGGTGACGACAGGTATAATGTTACCAACAAATGCTAAAGGGGTTATGCATGCCAGTGTAGACGGACACAGAAGGTGAAAAAAAAAAACATTTATTGACCGTATTAATGCATGAGCTATGAACGCAGTGTAACAGCTGTTTACTTGGCTGTTTGATCAAATAGAGCGCTTTCGCTTAGCACACACATTCTATCAGCACGGTTAGACAACCGTGCCAAGAATTCCAGGCCGAGAACGGTTTGTAATCGTGCCGTGCCGTGCCGTGCCGTACCAGGCTCAGGTGGAAACACAACTGGAACCGTACCTGACCGTTCTAAGAACCGTTCGGCCCGATAGTGGAAAAGCGGCTAATTAAAATTAAAGGATGCTAACATTGTCATCTATCATAACACCTCTGATAAAAATCTCAGAAAAAGTAGTCTGAGGTTTCATGAGCCTTTAACAACATGTATGAATTATATTTTAGGTGTTTTACTTCAAGAATGAAAATGAAGCCCATTTCTAAGACTATAACAGTCTTTTTGGGACTACTTTAGTATTATGACTGTTAACCCCAAAATATTTTACAGCAAGATTATTATTGCTGCAGTGCAAACAGTCTTTAATTTTAAAGTGGAAGTGAAGCAGTCAGTCAAGTTTACATTATTTAAAGTTATTATTATAAGTTTACACGGTATTACTGCTCGCCGTATCGGCTCAAATGTCCCCCATTTCTAAACAAGCCTGCAATCAATAAGTAAATATGCTTAGATTACCTCACTGGCCAGTGAGTGTGGTACTGCAAGATGGTGGCGACTTGCTCCAAAATAGGTTACATTAATCATGTTTGTTTTATGTATTTTTAATTAAAGTGGAAATCATTTTACTAAATGTAAACTTGACTGTTTCACTTCCACTTTAAAGTGAAGTATGTAATTGCCAACAATCTGCCGTGTGTAAGAAGGTATTAAAGTACCTTATAAATTTCTATATATAAACAAATATAATATAACTGCCCCATGTTCGTGTCACTGGTTGATGTAATGTTGCTGTGTTAGAATATTCAAATAGAGTAATGATTTCATAGTACCAGCGTTGAGCGCTCAAATCAACCTATACATCTTACCGCATATTAAATCTGGATAGAAGAGGGGATAAATGACTGTTGTAATAATAAAACTTAGAATGAAAGAAGTGGGAATGGAAAAAAAAAAAGACACATGACCGCAATGAGAACTGTGGGGTAAATTGTGCTATTAGTCCTGAAATTTTCATTGTCATGCCTACTACAAAATATATTTTCTTTCTTTTTGAGCTTTTGGAGTGAAATGTGACATTCATGAAGTTCATTTTGAACAAACAGTGAACTAATATTTAAGTTGCTTTCTTTTCTGTCTTCCCCAGCCTTCAATTTGATCCAGCCCCTCGACGCGGAGAACCTCACGTCACCCGCCGCACCCCCGACTACTTCCTATAAGCGAGCACTGGCCTGCCACGAAAGAGCTCTGAAGCAGGCAGAAAATGATGACAAATCTGAACGTGTATACATCTGTTCATCCAATGTGTATATAAAGTGGGGGAAATGTTCTGACACAACAACACTAACACGGACCAAAATGTGCCATACAAGCATTTAATGCCCAAATCCGATCGCTCTGTCTCAGTACTGCTACAAAGTGTCTCGTTTTAGCCTATAGTGCAAATTGCCTGCTGTATACAATGAATAGAGATGTTCCCTTCGTTCTTCAATTGTAAATTACTCTAAGAAACAAATGTAAGTGACTAGCTTTCTCTCTCACAGTATCACTGGATTAAAAAAAAAAAAAGTCCTTTAAGTTGGCAATGCCAGGCATGTGAAAAACGGTAACATTTTATACAAGTGCACAAGCTGACATCTTTTCCTGTATCTTCACCAAAACAAAAAACAAACAAAAAAAATCCTATTGGGAAGGAATGTTGAAACCGAAGGACGTGCCTCTTCCATTTTGGGAGTGTACACACAAGTGTATATGGACTTTCTCTGACTGTCCCTCTTTGTCTAATCTTACCATTTTATTTTCTTTTGTGTTACCAGTCTTCTGTGTATTTGTCAATAAGTGATAGCCTCTTCTTTGGTGTATTTGAACTAATAAACTACTTTTAATCGCAAGCTACTCCAAATTACACACTAGTTGTGCATTTATTTGAAATTCATAATTAAAGGAGAAGTCTACTTCCAAAACAAAGATTCGCATATAATGTACTCACCCCCTTGTCATCCAAGATGTTACTGCTTTTCTTTCTTCAGTCGTAAAGAAGTTGTTTTTTGAAGAAAACATTTCAGCATTTTTCTCCATATAATGGACTGATATGGTGCCCCGATTTTGAACTTCCAAAATGCAGTTTAAATGTGGCTTCAAACGATCCCAAATGCGGTTGTACACGATCCCAGCCGAGGAAGAAGGGTCTTATCTAGCGAAATGATTGGTTATTTTCATTAAAAAAATACAATTCAAATACTTTTTAATGTCAAACGCTCATCTTGTCTTACTCTGCCTGAACTATATATTATATGTATATTCTGGCTCAAGACAGTTAGGGTATGTCGAAAAACTCCAATCGTATTTTCTCCCTCAACTTCAAAAATCATTTCAAAATCATCCTACATCGCTGCAGAAGTACCGACCCAGTCTTTGCAAAGTGAACATGAAAAGACCAAACACCCTTAACAAAAAAGTTAAAGCGATATATGGTGATTTTGAAGTTGAGGGAGAACATGAGATGGGAGTCTTTCGACATACACTAATTGTCATGAACAGGAAAAAACAGTTCAGGCAGAATAAGACAAGATGAGTGGTTGACATTAAAGTATATAAATTGTATTATTTTTATTAAAATAACTGATCGTTTCACTAGATAAGACCCTTCTTCCTCAGCTGGGATCATTTACAACCGTATTTGGAATCATGTGAAGCCGCATTTAAACTGCATTTTGGAAGTTCAAAATCGAGGCACCATATCAGTCCATTATATGGAGAATTGCTCAAATGTTTTCCTCAAAAAACGTAATTTCTTTACGATTGAAGAAAGAAAGACATGAACATCTTGGATGACAAGGGGGTGAGTCCATTATATGTGAATCTTTGTTTTGGAAGTGAACTTCTCCTTTAATGGATGTTATCCATATTGAAACAATACTGATAAAATTGTGAAAGAGGATATATCAGCAGCCACAAATAATGTAGAGAGTTGAACTGCATTTATTTTTGTATTTTCCATTAAGAATCAACTGGATCATAAAGTCCTGCTCTGCTGATACATGCTGTAACTACAATTTTGGGTTCAAGGAGCTTCTTCCTTCAAAGACTGTCCTGAATTTATATGTATTCTGAGAAAATCATTACTTTGTAGCTAAGTATTTCATCAGTGAGTGACTCCTTGGTTTGGGGGGGTATTTTGGGGTTCTGTTCCAGACAAGTAACATCATTGATGCATGATGTCAGTCACCTATATTAGTTATATAGCGCTTCATACAGTACAGATTGTCTCATAGCAGCTTTACAGTGTTAAACAAGAAAATGTTTCAATGTTGCAGACAAAATTCAATTCTGCTGTAAATGGGGGATGGGGTGGGGGTTGTCCTTTGGCCAGACGAACCAAGATGGTGTGGTTTGATTCCAGGCTGTAACACAAGTCAGACTGTGGATTAGTATTCAGAATATTTATCCAGTTTCTTTTGTGTCAAAGCAAATGGTTAGCTTTCTCCAGATATTAAGCCTGAAGTTAGAGCTGAATGTAAGTTTGCAGTGGATTGTGGGGGATCCACTCTCCTGGATCACCAGTGCACTCTCTGTCAATAAGCATTTCTTCACAGGATGTGGAGGTTGAAGGTCACTGCCCAGAATATCACACATCCCAATGGGGATGCTTTTATCAAATATATATCAAACATATCAATGAAAAACATGTTTTTTTAGAATAACATAACGTGAGATGATTCATCATTCACACTGAGACCAGGGGCATTTTTTATGAATTTAAAATTCATTAAAAAAAAATATTTTGGGGTCAGTAAGGTTTTTTGTTTTGTTTTGTTTTTGAAAAAGTCTCTTTTGCTCACCAATGCTACATTTATTTAAAGAAACAGCTATTTGTACAAACAATTATTACTATGTTTTCTGTTTAATTGTTTTAAAATATAATTTTATTTCTGTTAAGAAAAAGCAGAAATCAAGTTGATGCTACTTCTTGTGCTACTTAATACTTTCGCAGAACTCTTGCAGAATATATTTATTTATATATAGAATATAAGGATTCAGGAATCAATTTAATACACCTCAAAATCATAGTGACTTTAAACTTTTTAGCATATCAACAATGTAATGGACAGCTAAATTATCTTAAATAAAATTAATCCTTTACACAGCATGGTAGCATTTGTTGTATATGCCTATTTAATTAAAAACAAAAACATTGTATCTGGACAAGATGATTCTCAAGTATAATTATCCCAATTATGGCACAAGTAAAGAAAGAAGTCCTGTCAACTGGTGCATGATATTACAGCACTGTTATTGATATCCATAACTAGCTCCATCCAGTCCATAAAAGCTTTTCAAAAAATAGAAGTGCTCTTAGGTAATGGACTGCTCGTTTTCCTCCACATTCAGCACTGTGTTGGCGTGAATGCCAGCCTCCTCCAGGCTCATGTCTGCAGCAATGACCAGCACTTTCCTGGGGTAGGATGTACACAGCGTATAGAGAGCAGGATGGTATCCTGTCTTCATCATCCAGTCACTAAGGAGCTAATAATAATAAAAAGACATGAATATTATGTTTTAATATTCTCTACTCAAACCAGAGAGCACAGTAATCAGGACAGACTCACCAGCGAATTCCAGGTTTTGAGGAATCTCCTGTAGATCGTTCTTCCGCTTGGACATCTTAGAGCTATTTTTACAACCTGTCAGTGAATCACACAGCAGAGATGTAACTATTAAAAGACATGCCTTCACAGTAGAAAGTACCAGTTATTATTGGGTCATGGTCTGCTTCTTGTTTTTATTTCTGTGGACAAGATGTAGGAGGTGTTACTGTAGTTCACTCACCCCCTCAGTGTCCGCTGACGGCTCGTCAGGCAACACTATGACCTTAAAAAGGAGGGAAAAAAGCATTTCTTCCAACACAGGACCATAAACCAGGGGTACATTTCTGAAAGTGCTACCTAAATTTAAAGATGTGGTCAGAATTATTATTATTTGACTATAGATCCAGGTTCCATTTGAAGTTCCAGTAATTTTGATATATTTTTTTAACGTTTTTTTTAACCCCAAGACTCAACTAATTCTGCAATTCTACAGCTGTGATCCTTGGAGTCTATGGCCACTCAAACTATTCTCCTCACCATGCAACAAGAAAATATAGACATATATCCTCTTTCAAGCAGATTTGTAACGTCTCTAGTTGAGTGGAATTTCCTAATTTTTGCCCTGATGGTGGAAAAGGGGATTTTTTAAAATGCTTTAGCTCTTATCTTACTTTCTAACTTGTGAAGCTCAACAATCTTTTGCTGCACATCAGAACCATATTCTTTGGTTTTACTGTTTGCAATGGATGATGAAGGGAATTTGGCCTTTGTATTACTTCGTATTTATAGTCCTGTGAAACAGAAATGATGGATTTTATGTTCCTATTTACCCTGGTGTGCTAACATGTAAATATGGATGGGAATATACAGTGCACAGCATAAATGAGTACACCGCCTCTGAATAAATATAAAAGATGTATTTTCTGAATGATCACTAATATAATTCATGGAAAGATGGCAAAACTGAAATGTAGTAAACATATACTTAATAAAAACAACAAAATATATGCCAGTGTTTTCTGAAAGATAAATTAGACAATTTTATTTAAATGAGGGATTGCAGAAATGTGTACACTGTAGATTTAATTCAGCAAATGTATAATATTTTAGTACTTAGCATGTCCTCCAGAACTTTAAGTACACTGCTCTGACCCTTCTTGGCACTGAGTGTACAAGTTCATGACAAATTTCCACATCTGTCCTGTTTAACTCCTGGAGAACGACCTCCTTAAATGCCCTGGTCTTTAATGGGGAGCGTTGCTCAGCTCGTCTCTACAGAATCCCCCACAGCTGATCAAGAGCGTTAAGATTGGGTCAAAGACGTCCACTGAAGGATTTTCAGAATGAATGAATGAATATCTTCATTGTCATGCTGAAAAATCTGCCCAACAATGCAGCGAATGAGGAGAGGGTAGCATCTTCTGTTTCAATTTTTTGTATCATACATCCCTATAGAAGAGCTTTACTACCACTGAACGCCACTGTGGGAACCAGGCACTTCTCACTGTACTCCTCCTCTAGCAACAGCAGAACATTTTGGATGCTTCTGGATCCCAAATGATTGACCTGATTCCCAGAAGTCTATATTTTGTAAATATGGGCCTTAGAAGAGGTTAAATGAGTTTATTGTGCTTTGGCTACAGTAGGTAATTCTAGTAGTGACAACAACCATGCATGTCACTTCTGCAGGCTGTGTCGTACTCTGTGAGATAAAGTGTCACTGTTTTCATAGCTTTTGCTGGCTCTGAGACACTTGCATGGTATTTCTCTGTCCCTTTTTCTAGCAAAAATTCACTCATCACTAAATGAAAACTTAAAGTGAAAACTTCAGGAATCTTGCCACAAGTCCATTGTTTTTGAATGTCGGTGTTACTTCTGCTATATTTTCACACTTAAAACAATAATTTGGTATTCCTCTTGTACCACTGTCCTCTTTTATGCTAAGAAATAAGTCACCTGGCAGTTTTCTCCCAAGTGGTTTCATTGTTGCCAGCATTAAGTCTGTGTATGATTCAGTGGGCTATAAAATGCCTTTAACTGTCAGGAAATTATTTGTCTTGGTTTTGGTTCAATATACTTACCTGTTGACTGAAAATAGCCTTGAACCTATACACATTTTTGTGTATTGTTTGTTTTATGTAGTAACTTTCAGGATGGTGTACTCGTTTTTTGCCACACCACATATTATTTCAATAAGCAAATCTTATTTTGCTAAGTAATTTGGACATTCTTCTTTGGTAATTGATCAAGCAGGCTTGTTGTAACATTATATCTCCAAAGAACCCTAACCTGTCATGTAAGTAAAGAGTAATTGCTGAATTTGTTAAGTTTTAGAGGGGGTGTACTCATTTATGCTGGGCACTGTACTTCAGAGATATTTTAAAGATAATTTCTAGGGGTGCTAATAATTGCTGGTCAACATGTATTGGGGAAAACATTAATTTAGCATGTGATTTTCATGTGAGAGGAATTTTTTTGAATGAAAGATCACAAATAATGTAGAATTTTCACAGCCCTCACTGCTCATATTTACCAAAGGGGACCAATAATTCTAATCACAGCAGTGCGTCTATAATTAAGGGCTTCCTTAGAATACTTTTCCAAGGAAAAAAACTTTTTTTTCACCTTCTTCTGCTTTGGCACTTCCTGTTGGACAGGATCTTGAGTAACAGTCTGTAGAAGCTTCCGTCTCCTCCTGGCTCCTTCATTAGGGTTCTTGTCTACATCAGCATCATGACACATCTGATCCTCTTCTCCCTGAACCATATCATTGAATTAAACGTGCAATCAGTAATATTGTATGTTGCTCTGGCTGATGTGTCAGTCACTACAGACTTAATACACAAACACTTAGAGGAGCAGTGTATCAGGTAAAAGTTTTCACTTACCAATCTCATATGTGTAGGAATGCTCTATTTGTATTAAGCCACTATTAATTATTTGCTTCTGCAGTATTTTGCAGTATTAACTTTTTAATAACAATTTCAAATGTCGCTTTCTCCTTCAGCTGCTTCTGTTAGGAGTTGCCACACTGGAATTAATCGCACAGCCATTAGGCACAGGTTTTACATCAGAGGCCTTTTCTATTACTCACTGTATCTAAAATGTTTATCTTTGTTTCTAATACACTATAGTTTGTCAATTAACATTACTTTAATCTTTTTATCTTTTTAGTAGTAAAAAAAAACAAAACAAAAACAGAAGAACACATATTATGTACTGTGTATGTGGTATGTGATAATGAGTTTGCTCACCCCAACAGGAAAACCTTGACTGAGTTTCCAGGTCTCTCCTGTCATACGATGGTATCGTTCCATTTTCTGCTGGAGTAACAAGTTCTGTCTTGGCTTTAACACACTTTCAGCATAGTCGGATGTCTTCATAATGTGAGAAACCACATATTTATGGTCAGTATATATTATATTCAAAACATATATTCATCTACAGTGGAACATCTAATATTTATTCACTTTTAAAAGCAGACAGGTGTCTCACAATGTGTACCTTGTCATTGTGCTGATGTTGTTGAATTCTTCTAACTTGCTCTTGTTTCTGTGTATTGGCCTCTTGCAGGGGGCCTGGAAAACATTAACTTCAATTATAAAAATAAGCTATTTACAGAAAATACACAAGTACACAAACATCAGATTGTCATTTGAATATACGCACTGTCTGGGAGCTCTTGATACACTGGACAGAAGAAAGATTTCAACCTCGGAAACATGTAAATCAGCCATGTGCAGATTCCCAGGAATATGAATCCGCGTCCAGCCAACCTCAGAACATCTTTGACACCTTTAACACACATCACACTCATAAAACACCTGTCATCTTCAATCTTAGCAACCCTGGCTCACTTTATGACTTTACAATTGCACAAACTGATTTTCAAGATTTATAGCAATGATCTCAAAATAAGAACAATATCTAATTTCGCTTAGGAAATTTTAGATAAAAAACAAACCATCATTTGATAAATAGTAAAACACCATTTAAACGGCTCCCTTACGAATTCAATACATTTTACACATCAAAAATTGTTACAAGTTGATATATAAATTACAAAATTAATTATATTTAATCGGTTGCATTTAAACACATTTTGGGTTATGTTTAAGACAATACATTTTAAACATGAATTTCTTAAACATTCAATTATGAAAGTCGTTAATACGATGATGTAATAAAAAAAAAGGAAATACTTTTTTCTTGCTCTAATAAAAGTGAGTGACAGCATAACAAAACTCTCGATTTTCTCTCATTTCTGATTTCTCATTTTTGCCAGAATAATAATCATGATAATGTGTTACCAATTAACGAGTGTTTCCATGAAATGAAGCAAAACCCTGCCAGTAAAAGACAGCACACAACATATCTGTTAGACATGTCAGCAGTAACACAAATAACAACACGGAAGTAACCGGTTTCAAAATAAAAGTCAACCGACGGAGAAAGAAAGAAAAAAAAAAAAAAAAAACCTAGTAGGTCTTTGCAAAACAGTTATCTGTAAGGGAGGCCAAAACGCAGGGCGTTTTCGAACACGTTACCGGATTTGCTCACGTCACAGTGACAGCTGCGTTTCGGGGTGGCATCATTTTATTGGATTGATTTATAAATACCCATTATAAAGTTTGAAATCGCACACTTCAGCAGAGACCTCATTTTCCTGACGAGAAACGCATACACACACACACACACACACACACACACAATCGCACACTGTGGTCAGCTCTCCTTGTAGGGACTCTCCACAGGTGTAATGGTTTTTATACCGATATTTCCTATCGCACTACACCAACCCCAACCCTACACCTAAACCTATCCGTCACAGGAAATTTTCTGCATTATACTTTCTCCAAAAAAAAAAAAAAGTATATATCTATCTATCTATCTATATATATATATATATATATATATATATATATATATATATATAATATGTATAAAGTCTGTGTAAAAATTCTGTATGATTTATAAGTTTTTGTACCCTGTCAATATAACAGTTTTATTCAAGTAATTTACTATAGACCTTACTTTATTATTATTTTATTGTGAAGTTCTTAGGTTTGTATTGAGCCTAATTCAACTGAAAGATTCATTAATTTTGTTATTTTATGAATGCATCATACAATAAATAAAAATTTTATGACTGCACGATCAATGTAATTTAGTTTCATTAAGCTTTATTATTATGTATATGGAACTACCACAGCAATGACAAAGCATTCTAGAACAAAATGCATATTAGATTAAATTCAGAAAATGCCGCTTGAGGCTTTTATTATAAAAAGAGTTACTTTTAGCTGCCCAATCATGTGCCCGATCGTCAGTGGAACACTGTCCAATCGTTGTCGTTTTGTGCTGGTCTCAGCCAATAAGCGTTGAGCCTGTGTATGTATATGTGTGTGTATGCGTGTGATTGACAGCTGCAGACCCGGAGCTCCGTGATCATGGCGGATGAGGTGTCCCGCGCCCAGAGCGCGCAGTCGGGAGGAGACACGATATTCGGCAAAATCATCCGTAAAGAGATTCCTGCCAACATAATTTATGAAGATGATCAGGTGCGATCTCTGCTGCTTGTACAGCTGTGCTGCAGTCAGCGCTGACATGCAAATACGGTTGATTCTGCGTTTGTTGCAGCATTAAAATGCGCTTCAGACTCGAATAGTTAAACTGTATGATCACTATTATAAATGCATTTGCAGTTCAGTTGCAAATTCAATTCGAGTTCTGCAGTTGAGTTGAGTTGAAATCGAGGAGATTTGGAAATGTGCCATCTTTCAAGTGCTAACGTTAGTTCACGTGTTCTGCACTTGAACGTGAACTGGCACATTTCTCTCCGATTGCACATATATTAATGAAGATCTCAGGCAAAATGATGCGAATGGTTTCAAACAACGCAGTTTTACTACTTTCACATTAACTCTTAAATATTTATATTTCATACACCTAGTTGAACATGTAGAACACGTTGTTCAACTTACTTTCTGTCTGTGTATTAGTGTATTGCCTTCCATGATGTGGCCCCTCAGGCTCCCACTCACTTCTTGGTGGTCCCCAGAAAGGCCATCACTCAGATCTCTAAAGCAGAGGACGCTGATAAAGAGGTCAGTATTAAGCTGATACTGTAACGCAGTGGGTTTAAAGTTACAACTTCAGACCCCCAAATGAATCTAGTGCACATGAATTACCATAGTATTTACGTATTTGTGGCTTTGTGTCTATAGTATTTTCCTTGTTTTCTTCATTAACACTTAAAAATTCTTTAATAAACAGTTCTGAATCAAATCAGTCAACATACAACATTAAGTCAGTTCACCTTAATTTAAAAAAAGGTCTTTATACAGATAGTTTCAAAGCAGCCTAACAGTAATAAACAGGAAAAGTTATACAAAATTATAATTCTAATATACACAATTATTTGCAAACAACATCAAATATCTGAAAAATTGAAAATCCTGCTGTAAAGTAGCTTTAAAATAGAGCTCTATGGAGGACATTTGTGTTATTATTCAGCTGAAGTCAAGGTACAAGTAAGTGTTCAAACTGATTGTAGGTTTATCTTATCATATAGAACAGACAGAATTCCTCATCCAGAGATATATTTTCATGGATTTTAGTATTTAGAAAGCCTGCATTTGCAGGGCTACATGTTAGGAAGCACCAGTGTGTATCTGTAGCAAACAGGAATAGGTTAAATAGGTTAACCTGTGCCCATGCATTTAGCAGCTCTAACCACTAGATGTCTCTTAGGAGTTAAAAAAAAAAAAAAAAAAAAAAAAAAAAAAAATATATATATATATATATATATATATATATATATATATATATATATTGTGGGTAGTGTAGATCTTCACCATAATTCATTTATTAAACACAGTTGAAAGGTTGTCATCAAAAATCAAATTTCATAATTTAAATGAGGATTACTGTTAGGTTTGTAACTGTCAGCGTTATAATTGAGCCACTTTTTTTAAACTAGACATAGTTAATGTCTGTCTGTCTGTAATGTCTGTTTTTTTTTTTTTTTGTATTATGTATTATGATTGTTTGTATTGGCACAGCTGCTTGGACATCTGATGATCGTTGCTAAGAAGTGTGCCGAACAGGTGGGATTGCCCAGAGGATATCGACTGGTGGTCAATGAGGGTCCTGACGGGGGTCAATCTGTTTACCACATTCACATCCACGTTCTGGGTGGTCGTCAGTTGGGATGGCCTCCTGGCTAACTGCTTGTCTAAGGATATCACTGTATCTGTATTGTTTGCCATAACTGAAGTTAATTGTTACATGTCAAGTCAGAGTTCATCAATAAAACAACTGTAAAGAAGTTCTGTCTGAGGACATCAATAAAAACCATTAAATGATGTTGTGTGGGATCATTATTTCACTCTTCCACAGATATTTCAGGTGTTTGTGGTTGTGTTTCCTGGGCTGACTTTTGAAAGTCATCCTAGGTTTTGTATTTCCTGCACTTGTAACCTTGAGAATCAAAAAGGGGTTTTAAAATGTGTGCGACTGCAGCTGACGTACAAATAAATGTTGTGTTGAACTTTTCCCCCCAATGATCAATATGAGCCTCTGAGCTCAAAACAACAGGGTTCAAACTAAGATGTATGAATCTTCTAAAATAGTGTCATCTTTATAGTGCATGCATTTAAGATCCATTTGCTCAACAACTTGTATAATGAATACCGATCAAACGTTTGTACAATTAATGTAATGTAAATAACAGGAATGCTGACAGCCATGATACAACTGTGATTCATTACTCAGCATCATCTACACATTGAAATAAATGAAATTGGTTTTGCATTACAGTGCTCTCATTTGGCTCATGTGGGTAAAATCAGTTAGCTGAGACTGGCCTGGAACAACTTGCTAAGCGTGATTGCTAAGCGCTCGACTGTTGCCTTAGCGTGCTTATGTATGATTTCTGGTTTAAAAGGTACATTCACTTTGTTACATAATTTAAATTTTTACATTTACATTTATTAATTTAGCAGGTGCTTTTTATCCTAATCAACTTGCAAATGAGCAATACAACAAGCAATTAATCTTAAGGAAGCAATAAACAGGAAGGTATTAAGGTATAGTGATAGTGTAGAAGAAGCAGGATACAGTTAAGTGCTCACAGAGGAGATGAGTTTTCAGATTAATCTTTTTAGGGATTTTGCTCTATTAGGAAGAAGATCAGTCCACCAGCAAGAAAGGGAATAAAACCTTTCTGGAAGTGATTTTGTGATAAGATATAAGGTGCTTCTTTGAGTGAGGCTTACTTAAAATATTCAAGTAGCCACAAAATAACCATGACATGAATACACCAGTGAGAGGCAGTAGTGTGCTAATGTGTTGCTAATGTGCAACAAAACCAGAAATAAAGATGGTCAGAGCATGCACAACAAGCAATAATGTTTTGAATTTGTGCTGAGGTCATTTGGCTCTGAATTTGCTGAAACTGGGAGAAGACTGATTACGTCTTTACAAGAATAATAAAGTAAGTTATCAAAAAAATAATTGTGTGTGAATGTATCTTCCTGTCTGCTGCAAATTTTTAGGCCTACTTAAAAGGCAAGTGATTCTGTTCACACTAGATGCTTTTTTACTGTTACAAATGTAAAACTTACAGCTAGTTTTTTGTTTTGCCCCGAGTTGATGCAGCAAATGCATAAATGATTTTAAGTTATTTTAAGTTGTTATTTTTCAGTTTACAATTTTATTATCAATATCTTTTTTTTTTAAATAACGTGACAGTTATAGCCATTACATGATTACACCTTTGCGGTTTAAAATGAGCTCTTTGTCTCGCAGTAATTGTGATGTCTTTGCTGTGTTGGAACATTAACTACAGTAATACAGAAGAAATGCTGCTTTTGAATTGATTTTATGACTGTGCCCTCAGATATGTATAGAAATACGTATACTTTCTTACTTTTTCTTTATTTCGTTATTTATTTCTTAGTGTAACCCATGTAAATGCAAATATCAAGGAATGAATGTATCTGTAATCTACAAGCCATAACACCAGTGGAACTTACTTTTAACCGTAGAATTATTTGTCATGTTTAGGACAAGTGTTTGTGGCAACTGCCTTCTCTGAACAGCGGTCTCATCATCACAGGCCTCAGTACACTGGACATGAGGTATTTCATCTTAAGCTGTTACACAGCAGTACAGCAGCTTTTTGACCCAGTAATCACTGTACTGTGCTACACTTTATTTACAATGTCATTTCAAATCATTTATTGCGGATGCAGTATACCATAAAAATTTGGAGCTACTGAGCACAGACTTAAGTTTGATCTCATTTGAAAGAAGACCCATGTGTAGTGTGACCGTTCTTGGTTTTGGAGGTTTAGGCAGCAACTCAAGCACAAAACTCAGAAGTCTCTCATAGTGGTCTTTTTATTGGCTCAGGCAGGCACGAAACAAGATTTCAGCAGGCTTACTTCCCAGGAAAAGATAAAAAAATATATAAATAAAAAAACCAAATAATAATAACAAATACATCAAATTAAGAAATAAACTTACATAAAGTAGGGTCACTTAACATATGGGCAACGGTAACAGAAAATTGGCTTCTAGCCCAGCAGAAATGCAGTTTGCCTTCCCCCATTCCCCCTCATTTGACTCTACAACGTGGCTATATAGTTGAGGCTCCTCCCCTCCAATTCAAATAGCCCAATAACAGCAAATCTTCCTTTTGATTGACAACTCATTTACACATACATTTTCACTCGAGAATTTACATGATCTTTATCATCATTATACAAACATTACAATATGCATTTTCTTTATCAAACTCTCTTTTTTTCAAAAAGATAATACAGAGAAATTCAAAAGACAAACATTTTAAATACATTTTCAAATTCTCAGTGACTAGACTCCACCCCTCACATGGATGACATATATAGGGCTTCCTGTTTGCGGTCCAGCCCCTCCTATTCCACAGGAAAAGGTAAGACAAAGAAAACCATGAATGTCAAACAAAAGTATTGTTCTAACTTACAATGTCTTTTCCAAATACCAAGACTTTACAGGAACAAAAAGCAGTCACACTGGAATGTGCACTTTCCATGTGACTGAAAAACAATAGAATTAATAAAATTTATTTCAAACACAACTTGGTGAGACCATTATTTCATGTTTTACATACCCCAGGTATCACACCATGGCAGATTATTGTTGAAGTAGAAAAAGTTTAAAAGGTGAAACCAAAAAGAAGTTATACAGGTTTAAGTTTATAAAAATGCTTTATGAACAATATTTTATATAAAATATATATTTAATGAAACATGTTGAACTCTACATTTGCTAGAAAATCAAAGCCATAAATCTAAACAAGCTGTGTTCCAAATTTGAGGTTGATATCTCAAAAAATGAGCTTTCAGTAAGATTTTGTCTGGGCGAGGTACCAGATTTTCCTCATTAGGTGCCAGCAAAACATTACAATGTAAATAAAGTGTTATGGGGACATTTTCGTCCTTAAGGTCCTGAAAGGAACTATTTTTTGTACTTAGTGCGAAATAGAGTTATTGAAGGAAATGGGGGTGAAATAGTAAAATTCCAATTAAAATACACACTGTGCGAAAATTTATGCAGCTGGCAATAACACAGGCAAAATGTTTTGGCTGAATAGACATTCAGTAATAGGCCAGAAATTTCTCAGATTGTATTGAAAATGTCTGTATTTGTGTTCTAAAAATGAACAAAAGTCATGGGTGAGTAAATGATAAATTTTAATTTGGGGTGAACTACTGGCAGATTAGGCAGAACAGATAACACTGACATCTGATCATCAACATTTCCCTGCTTTATATGTTTTTTGTTTGGTTTTTATACAGGTGTCTGATGTTGATGCAGTCTGGGCACTAGGATGTGTTGGGTTGCTGAGCATCATTGAAGATGATGTACTTCTCCAAATCTTCTCTGCCTTGACCCTGTGTCTTCTGCCTTCATTGTTCAGGGTAGTACTGCAAAGAACAGTCTCCAGTATCTACATCAACCTTTTACTTCTGGACTGTCATTAGGTAAATTTGGATTGCTGCTACATTTGGATTGCCGTAATACCATGAAAAACATTTAAAGGTTAATTCAAAAGTGATGCTTGGGACAAAAAAAAACTAAACTTAAACTCATCCTACTGTTACCTCCACTGTTTACAAGAAGCATACCCTTAAATGTATGTGAAATTGAATGTGTGATATGAATGGAATATTGTTTTGTAATGAATGTTTGAAGCACTTATGCTTAGTTGTATTTACTTGAACAGAAATCCAGTTTTCTTGTTAAAACCATGCAAACCAATTGTCTTAAACCAAGTAAGCATTACTCTAGAACTAGAGCAGTTATATATAACTAATGCGTTTTTGCAAATGTTAGAAATGTGGCTTTCGAAGGAAAGATTGCTATCAAATAGCACACCTACATTCCTAACTGATGACAGAGAACTGACAGAGCAGCCATCAAGTGTTAGACAGTGTTTTAGGTTTTTACATACAGAAGGTTTAAATCCAATAATTAACACTTCTGTTTTTTCAGAATTTAGCAGTAAGAAATTACTTGTCATCCAGTTTTTTATATTAACTATGCATTCTGTTTTTCACGCATCAGTTTTTCAAATGTTGAGCTGAGTATCATCAGTATAACAGTGAAAGCTAACACCATGTTTCCTGATGATATCTCCTAAGGGTAACATGTAAAGTGTAAAAAGTAATGACCCTAGTACTGAGCCTTGAGGTGCTCCATACTGTACTTGTGATTGATGTGATGCCTCTTCATTTACTGCCACGACTTGATGGTGGTCAGATAAGTCCATTTGAACCATGCCAATGCACTACCACTAATGCCAACATAATTCTCAAGTCTATTCAAAACAGTGTTAATTTCGTTGACGAAGACTATGACGAAAAATATTCGTCAACGAACATTTTTTACAGACGAAAACTAAATAAAAACTAAATAAAAAGTCAGATATGATGACGAAGACGATGACGAAATTTAACTGACACTTTAGTCAACGAATAAAAACGAGAGGAAAATGTTGGGGTGGGACGAATGGAGAAGAGATCCAATAAGAACTACCCTTTTGTGGGGAAATCCAATCAGAGCGAATCTTTTGAGGGCAGGTTGATCTTGGCAAGGCCATTTTCAAAAGCCGCGGTTTTCAAGTTATGAGGACGTTTGTTATACATTATATTTAGTTATACATTGTACTTGGGTGCACAGTCTTGGTTACAAAGCTTTGGTTAATTTAAGTTGACTTTTCTCGTTAGCAACACGCTAACGTTTTGTGCACGCGGTCCGAGGGCAGCGGTATGTCTCATGAACAGACAGACAGACAGAAATGTCAGAGCTTGGTCTAGGATGTCATATGCGTTTCATATAATTCAGGGACAATGCATATCTTTTTCAGGGAGCATGTATATTGTTCAGGGAGAGCAGGTCTTATGGTTATTTTTGTGAAAAAGGCTAATGTTTTTGACATTTAATAAAATAAATGTTTTTTTTATTACAACAATTAGATATGTGCCTGTATTCTCTATATGCTTCCATATATTGTAATATACTTACAATTACGTGAATTATGGAGAAAAATATGCTAATATTTGGTCTACTAAAACTAGACTAAAAGACTTAAGACTAAACTAAGACTAAAACTCTTATGATATTTAGTCAACTAAACTAGACTAAGACTAAAAGATTTCAGATGACTAAAATAGGACTAAAACTAAATGGTGTAGTATTCCAAAGACTAAGACTAAGACTAAATCAGAATTTGCTGTCAAAATTAACACTGATTCAAAAGAATGTTGTGGTCGATAGTGTTGAACGCAGTGCTAAGATCCAGTAGCACTAACAAAGAGATGCAACCACGATTGGATCATAAGAGTAGGCCGTTTGTAACTTTAATAAGAGCAGTCCCAGTACTATGGTACTGTTTAAATCCTGACTGGAAATCCTCACAGATACCATTTTTCTCTAAAAAGGAACATAATTGTGAGGATACTACCTTTTTTAGTATTTTTGACAGAAAAGGGAGATTCGAGATTGGTCTGTAAATAATTAATTCATTGGGGTCAAGTTGTGTTTTTTTTAAGGATAAGCTTAATAACAGCCAGTTTGAACGTTTTGGAGACATATCCTAATGACAATGATGAATTAATAATATTCAGAAGAGGATCTATGACTTCTGGAAGCACCACTTTTAGTAGCTTAGATGGAATAGGGTCTAACATACATGCTGCTGGTTTAGATGATTTTAACAAGTTTTTACAATTCTTCCTCTGCTATAGTAGAGAATGAGTGGAATTGTTCCTCGGGACATCTATAGCGCACTATCTGATGCAATACTGTAGCTGACAGCTGGATGGTTACAAATCTCTAATGGTATCGATCTTGGAAATAAAGTAGTTTAAAAAAAAAAGTCAAAGTCAGCTTTATTGTCATTTCTGCCACATGTACAGGACATACAGAGAATTGAAATTACATTACTCTCAGACCCTTGGTGCATAACAGATAATATTAAATATGGTAGAATTTTAAAATTAAGAATAAGTACAAATAAATACAATTTTACATATAATAATAATTTGGAGAGAAAAAAAAACACAACAACAACAATATACAAGTAATGGCACATGGCAGAGAGTGCAAACCAAATGTGCAATTGTAACAGTATAGTGCATATGATAAAGTAAAAATATGATAAAGTGACAGAGTGACAGAGAGTCTTATAACTGACAGAGAGGTAGGTATGAGGTAGCTAGCTGACCAATGCTGCACAAAAGTGACTGGTGCAGGTCTGTGAGTGTGTGTAAGTATGTCTTTGCGTGTATGTGTCAGAGTTCAAAAAGTGTGTGGGGAGGAAGAGAGTTGAGCTTCCTGACAGCCTGATGGATGAAGCTGTCTTTCAGTCTGCTGGTCCTGGCTTGGAGACTCCACAGCCTCCTCCCTGATGGCAGCAGGTTGAACAAGCTATGCATTGGGTGGGTGGGATCAGCTGCTATGCAGAGGGCTTTTTCGGGAGAGACGAGAGCTGTAGATGTCCTGGAGGGAGGGGAGAGGGACACCAATGATCTTCTCAGCTGCTCTCACTATGCGATAGAGAGTTTTGCGGCAGGACACATTGCAGGCACCAAACCACCACAAAAAGTCATTATTACTGTGCTGTTGGGAAAAGTCTACGCCTGTTGGTGCTTTATTTTTTGTTAATTTAGCCACTGTATTGAATAAATACCTAGGGCTATGTTTGTTTTCTTCTGAAAGAGACTAAAAGTAATCAGATCTAGCAGTGTTTAATGTTTTTCTATAGGATAGGGTACATTCACACCAGGCAGTACGAGATACCTCTAGTTTTGTTTTCCTCCAGCTGCGCTCCGTTTTCCGGGCTGCTCTCTTTAGGGCGCGAGTCTGCTTGTTATACCACGGTGTCGGACAGTTTCCTTAATCTTCTTTAAGCGTAAAGGAGCGACTATATCTAAAGTGCTAGAAAAGAGAGAGTCCATAGTTTCTGTTACATCATTAAGTTTTTCTGAGCTTTTGGATATGCTGAGGAAATCAGATAAGTCAGGAAGATTACTTACAAAGCCGTCTTTTGTGATAGAAGTGATGGTTCTACCATACTTGTAACAAGGATTTGAATTTACAGTTTTAGCTGTTTGGAGTATACATGAGACTAGATAATGATCTGAGATATCATCGCTTTGCTGCAGAATTTCAACGCCATTGACATCAATTCCACATGACAGTATTAAATCTAGAGTATGATTTTGACAATGAGTAGGTCTTGACACGAGTTCAGAATGTCTTTAAAATTCTGATCCCAATGCATCTTTCTTATTATCAACATTAATGTTAAAATCAAACTCAAAATCAAAAGCAAACCTAATTCCACTCTCCCTCCTTCTGCCCTCGCTGACTGCTTCATTGAATTTAAATCCTGGTTTTCCTCCAATTTCCTCAGATTAAACAGTGACAAAACAGAATTTCTTCTAATTGGCACTAAATCAACTTTATCCAAAACCAAGACTTTTCCCTTTCAATTGATAATTCCACTGTTGTTCCTTCTACTCAGGTTAAGAGTTTGGGTGTCATCCTGGACAGTACACTGTCATTTCAATCACATATTAACAATATCACCCGGTCCGCTTATTTTCATCTATGTAATATTAGCCGCCTTCGCCCTTCCCTTATCCCTCATATTACTGCTATTCTTGTTCACAGTCTTGTCATCTCCCGCATTGATTATTGTAATTCTCTACTTTTTGGTCTTCCCCACAAATCCCTCAATAAGCTTCAATTACTTTAAAACTCAGCAGCCTGTATTATCGCCAGAATCCCCCCCTTTCACCACATTACCCCTGTTTTGCAGCAACTTCACTGGCTTCTGGTTAAGTTTCGGATTGACTTTAAAGTTCTCTTGTTCACTTTCAAGGCTGTTCACAATCTTGCCCTTTCGTATCTATTTGATCTTCTCCACATCCATACTCCCTCTCGTTCTCTTCGATCTGCTTCCTCTCTTCATCTTACTGTTCCTTGTACTTGTCTCTCTACTATGGGCAGCAGAGCATTTGTTGCTCTGCTCCCCGGGTCTGGAATTCACTACCACCAGACATCAGAAAATATTGCTAGAAATCGTAGAAACACCTCACACTTTACCTGTTAGACGCGGCTCATGTTTATAACAGTAATCTTGGGGGGTAGACTCGTTTAAAATAGCCAGGTTTCTGTCAAAGCATCGAGGTTATGATCAGTGATCATATCATTTACAAAAAGTGATTTTGTAGAAAGGGACCTGATATTCAGTAAGCCAAGATTTATTATTTGTTTCTCTGTATTATATACATTTTGTATTTGTTGAACATCAATTAAATTGTTACTCTAACAAAATGTTTAGGAATTACAACCATTTTGTAACGAGGACTCGTAGGAAGCTTGTAAAATCCAAGTGCGAGCTTTATTATACAGATCGTAGTCAGACAGGCAAGGTCAATCTCCAAACAAAGTTACGAAGGCAAAACAATAGCGTAATCCATATAAACAGGCAGAGTCCAAAAACCAGAGAGAGCAGTCCAAAGTGACAAATAAACAAGGATATGAAACAAGACTAAACTATGGCAATGAACGAGGCAAACTACTGCAGAAAACAAAGACAATGGAACAAAGCAAAACCGTGGCAAAATAACAAAAAACAAGGCAATGAAACCAGGGAAACGCTTGGTAGAGTCCGCTAGAGCAAAACAATACTTCGCGCTTCCTGTTTGGTGTAGGCCTCCTTTTATGGCCACCAAACAGAAAGTAACCAAGGAGGCAGCAGAGGGAGCAGCAACAGTCAGTTCATGGGTAAGGGCTCCCTCTGCTGGCTTGGCGTTACACATTTTTATACACAGTCCCCCTAATTTCAGGGGCTTAAATGTATTTGGACAAATAAATATAATCCCCAGCATATATGTTATGTTAATTTCTAATTTTTTGTTGATAATCATTTGTAGGCGATGACTGCCTTAAGTCTGGAACTCATGGACATCACCAGAGACTGGGTTTCCTCCTGTGTGATGCTTTACCAGGCCTTTACTGCAGCTGACTTCAGTTGTTGTTTGTTTGTGGGTCTTTAGTTTTGCCTTCAGCAAGTGGAATGTATGCTCAGTTAGGTTGAAATCAAAAAATGGACTTGGCTGTTGTAGAATATTCCACTTTTTTACCTTCAAAAACTCCTGGGTTGCCTTTGCTATATGTTTTGAACCATCGTCCATTTATACTATGACGCCCCGCCCAGTAGACTTTGCTCCATCTGACTGAATCTGGCAGAGAGTATATCCCTCTCTCCCTACACTTCAGAATTCATCCAGCTGCTTCTGTCCTCTTTGACATCAAGACTAAACACCAGTAACCCAGTGCCACTGGAAGCCATACATGGTCATGCCATCACACTGCTCCACCATGTTTCACAGATGATGTTGTATGCTTTGGATCAAGAGCTGTTCCAAGCCTTCTCAATACTTTTTTCTTCCTGTCATTCTGGTACTGGTTGAAATTAAATTCAGCCATCCAAAGAATGTTTTTCCAGAAGTGGTGTGGCTTTTTTTAGATGTTTTTTTGGCAAAGTCTAATCTGGCCACCTTGTGGTTACCCTCTGTGTTTGCTCTGGTGTCTTCTTTTGATTGTAGACTTTAACAGAGACACGTCTACCTCCTTGGAGAGTGACATATTAAAGAGCTTAATTCCTTACCCTTTCCTCCAATTTTGATGAGAATACCCTTAAATTAAAGCTCAGTTTCACTTTAAGCCCATATTCATTATATAACTGTAACTTGAATATGTTTTGGTCAACAGCTAAAATAATAAAAATTGTGTCAGTGTCCAAATATATATGGACCTGACTGTACTTGCATTTACCAAAAATGTACACTTCTGGTTTATCTTCACCATAGTATTCCCCAGAATCTCATAATAGTCCATTACCTAAAATAATGTCATGCGATTGATAAAACAGTTTTCTATGACTCCCTTATATCCTAAATAACCTTGAAAGAATTGTGCACTTGAATTCTTCTTCTTCACAAGCAACTTCATGTATTATTCACAGTTTTAGAGAAACTGAGAAGCTGGAGGAGGCGTAGAAGTAAAAAGTATCGCTGTATCTCTATCCCTAAACCGGTAGCTTATACTTTATGTACATGAATTGACTAAGACGAACATGTTTAGACAGGCTGTGAACCCTCTTTTGTTTTTAGACAGTTGAAAATCATTTTCAAAAAAGTCCAATGTAAACTTTCTGCTGTTCACCAACAGCAGCTGTCAGAGTTTCTAGGCAGCAAGCAAATCATTAATAGGCTAGAGCATCCCATGTAACAACACGTTTGACCTTTGCAGACTTCTAAGGATGCTGACCCTGAATTGGGACTTAGCTACAGTTTTGAGTACTCAAAAGTGCCTTTATTTATAGTCATCTATATATGTTTTAATATTTCTTAGCGTTTTAGATTTCCAGAGTGGAGAGATGTTTCCACCAGGGGGTGCTGAATGGATCATAGTTAGAGAAGCACTTTAGATCACTCTTTCACTGAATACTAATAGGAAGGTTCTTGGCTTTCTGTGGGTGAGTAATTTATTGGCCAGATTGTTTTTGGATGTGATGAACAAGTGCTTTAATGGCGCAGTGTGTGTGAATAGTGCTGAAGACGGTAACCATCTAACAGTTTAGAATCCTGTGCTTCTGCAGTTTTGTGGTAAGACAGCAGCTCTTGAACAGTAATAGATCAAAATATGAATAAAATGGAAAGTTATTATAAAGTGTATAGAACAGAGGATTAAAATATTAAGGTAACTGAAGCACTAATAGAACATGTAGGTCAGCTTGGCCATCAATCAATCAATCAGCAAGACATTGTGTTATCACTGTAAAATGTTGTCAACTTTGTTTCAACTTGATTTATGTTTTTCTCTATCATTTTCAGAGCCAGCACCATTTATAATATTATAGGCATTCACACAGATTCACTGTTATTCAAACAGGCCTTTATTATGTTATGTTATGTTATGTTATTTTCTGAATCTGTAATGATCTGTTCTGGTAAAGTCTTCATGCACACTGAGCATGCTTTAATCAGTTTCTACACTTTAGCAGCACCACATTATGAGGTCTGATGAGCATGTCAATTCATTTGTTTTCCCTTCATTCAGATGAGAATGTAGCAATTAGTCATCTATCACTTCACTTCCTCTTCCCACTAATAAAACAAAGATATCCAAACACTATTACAGGTTTTCACAATTATTTACATGCTAAAATCCGAACTTGAAACACAATAAGCAAAACCTGAAACTCATGTACCAAATCCCTGAGCCATATCTGCAAAATGGCAAGAACAGTTCCGGCTTTACACTCATGTTTTAACAGGTTGCATAAACCTACTGATGGGACATTCATATTAGTGTAATATAACATTTTTACTTAATTTTATATATTATAATTATATATAAATATAATATATATATAATTTATAATATATAAATTATATATAATTTTATAATTTATAGTCAGGTGCCTCAACAAGTATAAAATAATATGTTCAAATAAATAAGTAAATAAATGAACAATGAATAAATAAATAAAAATTAAAGTTGCTCATTCTTTCAAAAGTCTAAACACAAAAAAACAAGCACACATGCAAAATTTAACAAAAAAAGACATGCGTACTATTTGACCTGGCCACTACACCTCATTATTACCAAAAGCAGAGTGGAGTGATGGATCCAGCTGCTAAAAGCCCACACATCAACTTCAGCACAAGCTTCTTCCAGTGTCTGGAGCAGAGGCAATTGCAACATACATAGACTCAATGGAAATGACAGTCATAAATTTACATTTATTTATTTAACACAAACTGAAGTAGTCTTTGGTTCTTTTAATTGTGATAATTTTGGCTCACATTTAACAAAAACCCACCAATTCACTCAACAAATTAGAATATGGTGACATGCTAATCATCTAATCAACTCAAAACACCTGCAAAGGTTTCGTGAGCCTTCAAAATGGTCTCTCTTGGTTCACTAGGCTACACAATCATGGAGAAGACTGCTGATCTGACAGTTGTCCAAAAGACAATCATTGACACTCTTCACAAGGAGGGTAAGCCACAAACATTCATTGCCAAAGAAGCTGGCTGTTCACAGAGTACTGTATCTAAGCATGTTAACAGAAAGTTGAGTGGAAGGAAAAAGTGTGGAAGAAAAAGATGCACAACCAACCGAGAGAACACAGCCTTGAGAGGCTTGTCAAACAAAATCAATTCAAGAATTTGGGTGAACTTCACAAGGAATGGACTGAGGCTGGGGTCAAGGAATCAAGAGCCACCACACACAGACGTGTCAAGAAATTTGGCTACAGTTGTTGTATTCCTCTTGTTAAGCCACTCCTGAACCACAGACAATGTCAGGGCTAAGGAGAAGAAGAAATGGACTGTTGCCCAGTGGTCCAAAGTCCTCTTTTCAAATGAGAGCAAGTTTTGTATTTCATTTGGAAACCAAGGTCCTAGAGTCTGGAGGAAGGGTAGAGAAGCTCATAGCCCAAGTTGCTTGAAATCCAGTGTTAAGTTTCCACAGTCTGTGATGATTTGGGCTGCAATGTCATCTGCTGGTGTTGGTCCACTGTGTTTTTTGAAAACCAAAGTCACTGCACCCGTTAACCGAGAAATTTTAGAGCACTTCATGCTTCCTTCTGCTGACCAGCTTTTTAAAGATGCTGATTTCATTTTCCAGCAGGATTTGGCACCTGCCCACACTGCCAAAAGCACCAAAAGTTGGTTAAATGACCATGGTGTTGGTGTGCTTGACTGGCCAGCAAACTCACCAGACCTGAAACCCAGTCTGAATCTATGGGGTATTGTCAAGAGGAAAATGACAAACAAGACAACAAAAAAATGCAGATGAGCTGAAGGCCACTGTCAAAGAAACCTGGGCTTCCAAACCACCTCAGCAGTGCCACAGACTGATCACCTCCATGCCACGCCAAATTGAGGCAGTAATTAAAGCAAAAGGAGGCCCTACCAAGTATTGAGTACATATACAGCAAATGAACATACTTTCCAGAAGGCCAACAATTCACTAAAGTTTTTTTATTAGTCTTATGAAGTATTCTAATTTGTCGAAATAGTGAATTGGTGGGTTTTTGTTAAATGTGAGCCAAAATCATCACAATTAAAAGAACCAAAGACTTAAACTTCTTCAGTCTGTGTGCACTGAAATTATTTAATACACGAGTTTCACAATTTGTCAAGTTGAACTTTTAAACAACATTCTAATTTACTGAGATGCACCTGTATATGACAAATTGTGAAACTCGTGTATTATATATATATATATATATATATATATATATATATATATGTATATGTATATGTATGTATGTATGTATGTGTGTGTATATATATATATATTATTATTATTTTTTTTTTGGGGCCCTTAACATGCTCAAAAACTCTTGAAAATTGGCACACACCTTGGAATCTGTGGCCATTAGGGCCGGGCAGAGACTGGTACATGGGCGTGGCAAGGGGACTCTACAGCGCCCCCTGGAATTTGGAGGGTCATATAGCACACATACTTGCACATACACATATGAAACTCGGTACACATGTAGAACTCAACAAGTTGAGCAACTTTCGCACTCTGTCATTAGCTAATCCCAACAGGAAGTTGGTTATTCTGGGTTTTGTCAAAAACGCATGCTCTGGAATTTCATATACTAGTCCTAGGTTTTTTACCCAATTGCCACCAAACTCGGT